>NC_136539.1:2270000-2495000 GCF_910591455.1 Pholis gunnellus
AGTACTGTGTGTGGAGGTGAGTCCAACTATATCTAGCTGGTATCGCTCCACCTCCTGCACCAGCTCCGGCTCTTTCCCCGCTAGTGAGGTGACGTTCCACGTCCCTAGAGCTAGTCTATGCTGCCGGCAATCGGCTCGCCCAGGCCTCCGGCCTGACCTGCCGCCCGGTCTGCATTGCACCCGACCCCGATGCTTGTCCCTGCGGGTGGTGGGTCCACAGGGTGGCTGCTCCATGTTGTTTCTTCGGGCTGAGCCCGACCGGGCCCCATGGGCGAAGGCCCGGCCACCAGACGCTCGCCGACGAGCTCCCCTCCTGGGTCTGGCTCCGGGAGGGTGCCCCGGTTTCCCTGGTCCGGGCGAGGTGGCTGAAGTCCGTGGGCTGCTTATCATTGGGGTTCTTTTGAACCGCTCTTAGTCTGGGCTCTCCCCTGAGACCTGTTTGCCTTGGGAGACCCTACCAGGGGCTACTGCCCCGGACAACATAGCTCCCAGGATCACTGAGCCACGCAAACTCCTCCACCACGGTAAGGTGGCGACTCGTGGAGGAGATTCTTTGAAAACCTTGCATCTTAAAAGAAATTGCTTGATTTTTGAAAAATGTATGAAACGGTAAAAAGGAAAGGTGGCTGGAGTGAACTTTTTTCTTTTTTGTTGAATCCATTTCACATCATAACGGTCTCAGTCAACGTTATAATAAACAATCTCTACACATCTCAACATCTTGCCCTCAGTTCAGACTGGAGTGTTTGGTCTAAAGATGTGTTTGGTCTCGTAGTGGCGTTTCACATTGGCGCATTTAATAATGGCCACGGTATCTGAACATATGAGTCGTTTAGTAGCGCCAGCAGGAAGAATGAACAAATAAGTTTGTCCATTCTTTGTTAAAAGCTCTGTTTTCGTGGTCCACTTCTCTTTTTAGAGCACGCCATGTAAAATTCTCAGACTTACTTCTCCCACTGCTCTCTCTCCGTCTCCCGTGTCTGTGTGCAAATCTCACTCTGCTCACGAACGATGCATTTCAGAATACAGATATTCGATTGGCTGAGTAGCGTCACGTGAGATGATTTACAACGTATGTGATTGGTCGGTGTATTTCCTGGACTGCTGAACGAGTGCCGTAAAGGCTGGAAAAGCTGTGCAGGTTAAAATAGAAGCGCTCCGCCAAAATGTATAATTCTCAATTATCCATCAGTTATAAGTCCGGGTCCGGATAGGACAGCGTCTGGGTCCAGATCCGGACCGCGGTCTGCCTATTGGTGACCCCTGCTCTACATCATGCAGGTTGTAAATAAACCAATGGTTTTGCCAGATTAACTTTAATTGCATTTTCATAGCCCTTCACTAGTTTTCTGAGCACTCAAAGCGCTGTACACTACAAGTCAACATTCAGACACGCATTCAGACTGCCCATCAAGATCTAAACTAAAATGTCACATAAACTCAAACACCAATGGCACCGCCCTCAGGAGCAATTTGGGGTTCAGTATCATGCCCAAGGATACTTCAACATGCGGACAGGAGAAGCTGGGGATCGAACCACCGATCTTCAAATAGATGGCGGACTGCTCAATCTCTGATCCACACAGTATGTGCGCATACATCAAGTCAAACTAGACAATCGGTTTATAAACTTCACTTAACTACGGAAGTGCCGTTACTGAAGTTGACTTTTTCGTTTCACATGAGGAAAAAACAGTGGTCTCCTGGCTAAAAGTTTTTTTAAAAGAAGTTTGTTGGATCCGTCCACCTCCATTATGCCCGCCCTGTGGTTGATTTTGCGGTATTTATACTTCCTCATTCATTATTATGTGCATAACATTGGGAATGACTTTGTAGGATAGCTACTAATTACGGCGCATTATTTTTCGTAGGTACAGCTACGAACGCTGTATGAGACCAGCCTGACACACGACATGTACTGGCCCAAAAATCCTTTCCCATACACAATATAAAGCAAGGAATCTCTGTCTGCTTATCTCTTCATATGTCCTTTGTACGTCCTAAGAACTGTTCAGCCAATCTTCTTTAGACTTGCAGGTGTATTGCTTGGGACCCAAGGACGTGAAGTGTCGAAGTTGGTGCAATTTGGTCACGTGACACGTTCAATATGAATCAACTTTGAATAAACAAGTGATAGCGCTCTGTGCAGCAATGGGGGTGGGGCTTCAGGGCTCTTTGGACTGAGTCGCATGTCGTCCATAGCGGGCCTAAAGGCCGCGGCTCATTGACTGCACTTCACTGTTGCTGCTGGATGTTGGATTTACTAATTTTAAAAAAAACTTCCCTAGAGTGATCGAGAGATTATCATTTCTCCTGGATTCCATTCCCTAGGTAATTGGCTCGCTCTGAATGGGCAAGCATTCTGAACCAAATGGCCTCACCCTCCCCCGTTAAAGCTGGAAGCATACTGGGAACCAAGCAATCAATCAGCTGTTCTTAAATAGCACGTGCTCCAAACAGCCATTTCTGAGTTTCAATGAAATTAATGGGGTTTTTACTTTAATTGCATGGCAAACTGCGATGACAGTTGACGACAAATCTGAATATGTGACTGCTTGGTTTCTAGCTGACAACAATCTGAGTTCTGACTTCTTTTAGCAATGTTGCTGTGCTCCCAGATTTTTTCACAACGGTCATTTTCACCTGGTATAGCAAGAAAAGCACAGGTGAATAACATTAATGACAGCTCAGTTCCATTAGGTGTCCCAGTGCGCTTTTTCAGCGAGTCACCACGCACAATACCAGGACCTCTCCTAAGTGGAATACTGCCATCATCATGTTATTCAATACATCTGTACTTTTCCTACTATGACATGTCAAATGTTCTCTGTGGAAAAAAAATGATTTACTTGTTTTTCTGTCATAATCAGGAATGATGGTTAAAACCAAGGAAATATGACCTAATTAGTAATAAACTAAAACTATCCTTTAACAAAACCATATTTCTTGCTGCTTGTGTTTTGCATATATAAACATGCATTACGGAACATAAGGCATGACTCAAAACCTATTTAAAAACCTCTGAGGTACAATAATGACAGGTTGAAAATAATAACTATCCATTGGAGTCATTTTACCAGCCAATGACAATGTAATGAGTTGAATTACAACAGGAACCAAAGCCTGTAATCTACAGGTCCTCTTTGCATCCATGCTAGATCTGTTTTTTATTGGTTAACCACATGTCCTACAATGGCCAAACCACATGTGAGGGATTGTATCAATAAGAACGGGTCATCAATCAAGCGGGAGCTCTCAACTTTGTGTTTGCTGAGGTTTCCCTGCCTTCAAATGAGAGGCGGGATCACTGCCTGTCGAGCCAGTGAGTGCTTGAAAAACATCAGAGCTTTCTCTGTCAAGCCCAGGGGCAGATGAGCAGCCAACTGTGACATTCTACGCCACACACTACAACTAATATTTAGACTTGTTTTTGGACTCACTTCTTTAGTGTCAGAAATACATTTTCCAAGAAGAGAACCAAATTAGGTGCTCTTGTATTTCAATGCGAGCTTTCTTGTCAAATCTGTTGAAATCTAAGCTTATAGAAACGACAAGACATATGGAATCCCAAAGATAATCTACAGAGAGGACGGCTGTGAAAGGTAGAGGAAGTGAGGCAGTTGCAAGTGAAGGGAGAGAAATAAAAACATTTGTGTTAAAGCCTTATTTGCCCCCCCAAAAAAACCTCATACCCGTATATTCTCCATCCCTTGCTATTCTGATCCAAACGCAGATCTCTCAAGTGTAGTGCCAATGTTTGTGTATGGAGCACCCAGTTCGGGGGCAAGATAATAACCTACCCTCACGACCCACATCCAACACACACTTTAGACCCTCGTATGTGTTGTCAACGAACATTCAATGGAAGGGATTAAACCCCTCTTTCATCCCCTTCTTACGGGTTTTGTGTAGATTCCACAGGTCGTCAGATCCAGCTGGGAGTCTTCACTTTGCCCACAACGCCTCCCTGTGTTGTGACACAGGCAAAGTACAGCCTGAGAAATCAAAACGTCCAGCTACTTTGAAGATCAGCGGCTATTATTCCACAAGTACCCTCATTGTTCTACGCTTGAATTAGTGCACCTGAATCCACTAATCGATGGAAGTTAGTTCTGTGTGCACATGAATGGCATGTGAGGGCCGTTAAGTGATGTTTGAGTGTTTCATGAGGAATGGCTACCAGTGCTTCAGTGGACCCGGATGCCTGTCTGAAGTTGTGAGTCCATCATGAGCTAATTTGCAAGCCATCCCCTCTTACTCAATGTCCAAAACTGTCCAGTGCAGAAGAGTCTCAAGAGAAAGAAGATTGTGTTGGAAATGTAGGGGGCATATTATACTTGAGGACTATGTACAATTTTCTTTGAATGCACTTTGAATTAGGCTCGTGTTTTGCTGCCAATAGGATTTAAATTCTAAAGAGTCTCCCGACGTCTTCACTGAAGAAACAGACCTAAAACCACTAGTGTCGACAAAAGGCTTGGGGAGTTCAAATAAGACAGTGTGAGCATAGCAATGCTACCAGCCATCAGTCACCATTCCGACCACTTCCAATAGCTTGATGGGAGAGTGTGTAAGCATGTGACTGATAACTGGATAAATAATATTACCTGTCCTTGAAATTTATGTTCTAATTTAATTGAAGAATTTCATGTTTTGTTTTTACGAGAAAAAAGGCTTCAGGTGAGCACTTTCTAATCCTTGAATCTTGGGGGACATACTTTCTGCTGCTCAGCTTACATCTTTCATGTTTGTACATAACCCAGATGATTCTCAAATGTATGATCCCTAGTGGCTAGCAGCTACAAGATAAAACATGTGAATAAGACAACTTTAGAGTTACCAGGAAAATGTATTCCTCTTCTGACAGAGGCAAGCTGCCTCACTGCACCTTTGTCCAAATGTTATGCTAACAAGTTCTGCACGAGGCTCTTCCAAATTTCTATAAAGACATATGTGCATATGGTTATGTTAAGACAGACTAGCCGCACTGTTATTTGGAAGATCGGTTTTGTGTCCGGATGGTGAGATAGATCACCAACCTATCTGCATGGGTTACTATGGTAAGGATGTAGAAATCAGTAACTACAGAGATACGCGGCTTTCCAACGCAAAAGCATGAGAAATAGAGGTCCATCATTTGGCCCTCCAAACATGTTGGCTGTGTTATTTATGTTGGTTCAGGAAAATTTTACCGGGGACGGGGGAGACAGGTGGTGGAGAAATGACCTCTTTTGAGGTCATGTTGAGTCAGGGCTAAGCCTTTCAGGGCCGGAGACAAGTGTAACAGGCATCGCAACATTTTTCTTGACAGAAACATTTTCGTTTTAAGGTTGTAATGCCGCTTGACGAGGAGTACAGGGAAGGGTTCACTTACTATGCTTAAGTTTTGATTCGAGACTCAGGATGTGAAAGGGCTATATGTAGACAGTTGTCAGTTGTCTACATATAGCCGGTAAATATGATGTTCGATCTTTTACTTTAGCTTTGAAATTACATGAGTATGTTACATGAGGAGGTCTGAAAAAAACCAACACAAATATGAACCAAAAAACGACATTATATAATGCTCATCTAAATCATGTAAAACCAAATATTGGCCCAGAAATCATTATTTATCTCCTCTTACCCATTTAAATGAACAAGGAACACAACGTGAGTAAAAGAAGTGACAGAACAACAGTGATCGACACATATGTTTCTAGCACTATTGCTAGCTTTGGCTATGGGATAACATAAACTGTCTGGTAAACGTATATTTTGAGGCCCTTCTCCTTTTTAGTTGGTAACATACGGCATGTTGCTTGAATAATGGGACTAACGTCTGGTGAAAACGGCATAGCTGTCTGCCGGCGTTACGAGCGCCTGAAGTGAACTGGCTGGCTGACTTGAAATGAGACAGTGAGAGGGCACATAGCCTATTCTGGGTGGTATAAAAGTCACATGCTTTGCTTACCCAACCACTGTAACTTTCTTTTGCAATGTCATGATCTGCCTTTGCTATAATCATTGTTGCTGGGTTTTATCTGGTGAAGACCATTTTAATTTCTCCAAAAATGTTCAGTCTCCAACTTCTATCTGTTAACTCTATTCCTTAAGAAAATCATGTCCTATGTGGTAGTGAATTTCTGCTGGCTCATCACTGGATGTTCAGCAGAGCAAATGTAAAAGAACTATACACAGTGTTTTTTTTTTTTTGTTGGACAGCACATAGCTCAAGTCTGCGCAGGAAACCAGCTCCCATACGTTGCTTCGCACATCCCCATTAAGTGCAGTAAATCATCCACCTTCATGCTGATATATGGCTGAAATCAAATCAGCATGGGGGGGGGGACATCTCCCTGAGCTGTTGATGAATGTTGTGACAGCTGTCCCCTTGACGCAACATGCCGAGGTTTCCAGCAGCCTAAAAGTGGGCAGCGGCCAGTAAAGGCTTTACGGGGATCAGCAGGCAGGAGGACCTTGTGGTCTCGCTGAGTAATGGAGAGTTACAAATCTGATCCACGGGGATCTGATGAGGAAGGGAGGGAGACAGACGTGGAATGGGGGAAGCATAGAGGAATGACGTGCACGGATCCAAGACACAAGAGATTCGGTCGCACACCTGCACAGGGGTTGGATTGTGGTCAAGTGAGGGGGCTGCAATTTTATGATGCCTGCTGACGGGACGATGAATAAACTCCTATGGGGAGACACACTCTGTCCACGGCTGGTCCCAGTGGGAGGTTTCATGTGGTGGCATAAGTGATAAACTGTGTCATGCTATTATACAATGACACAGGGAGTTATGAGGTGTCAGCAGCGCAGCGTGAGAAAGGTCAGACAAGCCACCCTAAGTTCCTGGGTATTTCTGATCACTCTACCGTCATATCTACTGTAAATCACACTCTTTGGTGCAGAAACACTTTATATTTCCATCTTCATATTATTTTGATTTTGTTGATTCAACTCGATGCAAGCAACAGCAACAGATGTCTTGCTTAGAGGTTTGATGTGCATATGAGGTAGCATGTGCATGTTGAATACTATATGTAGCATGGATAGGCTGATGGGCTCTCGCGTCATTTCAGCAGCAAAACCCCAAACTGCAGTCATAAACAGAACTAAACTTTTAGCTTCTGAAATAGTGAATGAAGTATGCGTATATGCAGAGAACAGTGGCGGGCCGTGCATTTTATACCTGGGCCTTCACTGCTGAAATACCACCTTATAACCACATGATGGCGCCACAGCTAGGGTTATCATTCGTTTCTTGGGCTGTAACTATATAACGTTACGTATTTGTATTAAATCGTTTGTTACGAGGCTTACAAACCGAACAAAACATTTGAATAATACTAGTGCATTTGGAAAATACAGAAGCTTAAATTGTAGGAAATATGTTTTCTGCGCTCACTAGGAGACAGCGGTCTGTGTGACCTCTGAACCGGAACAAAAACAGCTGTGCCCCGCAAGTGTTCCGGGAGGCTAGGCTAACTAGCTTAACGGAAAAACAACAGCAGTAACACGCATTCTGCTACACACTCAAGGGCCATTTAGATATTAGATGTAAAAAAACGAACCAGTTGACTTACCAAATGCTGATCACATCCTCTTTTCTTTGTTGACAAAGAGTTTAATCCCACAGTTAAATCCCAACTCACAAATCCGTTTATCTTCCAGTTTCAGCCATTGAGTGTTAAAAAACAAAGCTAGGTAAAATAAAAAAAAAATCTACAGCAAGCAAAATGCAAAAAATATCATTAATATATTTAAATATGAACTCTCACTACTCGACTAAGCCTCTGCTGTAAATTTTGTTTCAAAATAGTCACATGCTCGCCCACTGACCAATCACAGCACAGAATCTCACTGCAGCGCTGCTGCTAATGCTGACGTAGCTGTAGGCCAGCAGGCCGCTCTGGCGCATCCAAGAATCTCAAACTAAAGATCTGATTGGTTGAACACTATGCCAATCAACAATATCGTCCCCCATTCACTTAAACTACACATGGATTCACTGGTGAGTCTGCAGGCCTGGAGCCTCTCTTCTTACCTAGAGACACAGAGGTGAAATCTGATTGGATAAAAGCTCTACTTAAAACAAGCTGCACTGGAAGCAGAGCAACTGAGGAACACAGTAGCTGTGCAATGAGAAAATAAGATAATGGGAAAAATATTTTTATAAATTATGATACATGTAGTGTTTTTAAGAAAAAATATTAAATTATAAAATAGCTATAACTTTGTGATTCTGTTTAGGCCAGCAGAGAAGGCTTTGCAGGCCCTGACGGCCTGCCACTGGCAGAGAATGTCATTCATATTTTCCTCATTAATGATGTATTATTTCACCCACATGCAGCCCATTTGCTATTAATCAGAATGTTAATTTCTACAATTTGACCCCCGAATCCAGGGAGATATATGCCCGCAGATTCAGTAATAACATTTAACCCCCGCCCCAACCTTAACTGATTGTCATATACACTGTACATTTGTAAACCCGCAGGACGGTCCCAGTGGATCCAGGGCATCACCCCTGGTCAGAGAGACTGTAGATCAGCTAGCCTGGTTCTGTCCAAAGTAAAAACATATGCTCACTAAAAACCCTAAAGCTCATTTATACAATGCAGCTTTATGTTCTGTATCTCGTCTCTTTAATCATACATTCCTTTTTATGCAACAAACAAGATAAGTTAAAGTCATTGAGCTTTAAAGGTGCTAGTAGACCTCTTTGTTCACAATGGTAGCGTAGTTGTTTCCTGCTATCTACGGCCTACAATTACAATTAATACACCAGCATGAGATTGACAGATCATTTCAGCTCATCGCAACAAAAGCTTATTTATTATTTGTTTATTTAGGGTTTGAGTCATATATTGAAGATTATTCCAGGAAGTTAGAAAAACAATGTGTCATTGTCTTGTCTGGAGGAAACACACACACACACACACACACACACACACACACACACACACACACACACACACACACACACAGGTATCTCTAAAATCAGAACAGCAAAGTTAAACACTGGCTGCTCAAATCTAAATATTTTGTATTTTAGAATAATCACTGATATGGGAAAAGGGTAATTTGTTCAAGTTTCAAATTACTGTGCTCTCATCAGGTCATCAGATGTAAGCACATCATTACAAATACAATAAAACATCACACCTCTATTTTTTATCAAAATCAGAGTAACGTTGTCGGAGCTATCACAATGGACAATATTAGATCAACTGACAACCACTAGTGACCCTCCCCAACCTGATGTCATTGTGTCTCAGGCAAAAAAAGGGGGGGGGGGGGGGGCTTAAAGCTGATTAGTCAAAGAGTGCCAGTTTTAGTGTGTGTGTGTGTGTGTGTGTGTGTGTGTGTGTGTGTGTGTGTGTGTGTGTGTGTGTGTGTGTGTGTGTGTGTGTGTGTGTGTGTCCTCCAGCCAGCCAGATCATTTTGTAACGTCCTGGTCTGGATTAATCCTCCAAAACACGACTGACTCAAACCCTAAATGAACAATTCATGAACGAGCTTGCTCCTAAATAAACTACACAGACTCATTGTTAATTTATAATAATAACATAAACATTTTCTTCACATCAAAAGTAGAGGCTGAATCATGTTTTCCAGTCTGGTGATGACGTGGGGAAAATAATCTCGTGTTTAGGAACATAGACCGTTTCCTTCCCCCTGAAGGAAACCTGAGACACAATCATCTCTTCTCTAAATACAGCTGCCTTGATTATGTCGGACAAAACGCGCACTGTGAGCTCTGTTCTACTTAAAATAAACAGCCAAACAGATATAAGAATGGATTGTTTATTCATTTTTTTGTGGGATGATGTAGCACAGCGAGAACTGTATGGTCCTGAAAGGGTAATCTCATAAAATAATATTTAGGGATCAGCTTTAATTTGAGGTTGTGCCCGGCACACAGCAGCGTCTGTCATCAGAGGCTTGTCTAGCACTGGCCTGAGAGCAGCTTCTCATGAGCTCCACTGTCATTAGACCATGATAGCATGTCTATTGTTAAATACTCCCGAACTGACCATGACGCTTTAATACGGATGAAGACTACGTTTCCCTGTTAGTTTAGATGTTGATTTACAGTCTATTTTCATACCTCACCTGCACGAATGTAATGCTCATCTTCTTTCTGGATCTTTAAATGTTTGACTGATTGAACATTAAAAGGGCTAGCACTACATTTATGTTTCAGATCTGTGAAACTGAAAACCGTTAGCGTTTGACAAAGCAGAAACAAACATTTGCCTTACTTTTCACTAAAAATGAACTATTAAAATAATTTCAAAAATTCAAATAACCTGCTGCTTTTAAGAAAACATGACGATATTTAAGATGGGAAAACATGAAATTCAATAGTCATAGTGCTAATACATCAAGATAAGAGAATGTATCATCATATACAGTGCAGTACCGTACATAGAGGAAAATCCCAAAATAATGAACATACAATATATTGGTTTTATTTATTATTTTGCCATGGCAACAGGAGGTACTTGTTTCTGATTTGTTTACAGGATTTTAAACTAGTTTGATGTTTATATACTGTCTGTTGTTTAGGGCTGGTATTTTTTACAAATAAATGACCAAAACCTACACAATTCTGCAAATAAGCACTGTGTTTAAACCAATTTTCCTTTTTGCCAAAGAGCTCCACTTTTGTCAAATAAATATTTAAAATACATCAGTAAGCCACAGTGTTGCACTGGGTGACATGCTCCTTCATAACCACGAAAACACACACTTTAGTTTATTTCAGCCCTGTCTTCTACAAACCACATTCTCACACAACTAAACTAAGTTATGTTTCATGGGAAATGTATTTTTGGTTGCAGTTTTATGTGAAATGTGATAAACAATTGAAACAAAACAAAAACGCAAAAGTACTTAGCTAGGTTGAGTAAAAATATCATGGTTTGGACTTGTTATGGACCTAAAGTAAAATAAGTCACTGATGACTTTTGGTCCAACAAAGGACACAAACGGCATTCTCCTGGGTGAAAGTCCTGTTTTTGTTTGGTCCATTTATCCACCCTGACAGCTCCCTACTCAGACTTCAGCGGACTATAATTGGAATGATTCGAAACCTATTTGACACGTGAGAAACTAAAAGCAAACTGGGGGAAAACACACTTCCCTCTAAACATAATTTTGAGTAAGTGTGTTGTATCAGATTCTACAGGAGAAACAAAACATTTGTTTCCATACATGTGTCCATATTCTGCTTTAGTCCAGTGTGGAAATGTTTGTGCCAAAAAAAGTATCTCACTCTTTTGCCATTTTTAAAATCTTTAATGAATATGTCAAACTGTAGCATTATTGTTTTATAGCAGTGGCGGGTCGTCAGGGCCTGCAAAGCCTTCTCTGCTGGCCTAAACAGAATCACAAAGTTATAGCTATTTTATAATTTAATATTTTTTCTTAAATACATTTAATTTTTTATCCAATCAGATTTCACCTCTGTGTCTCTAGGTAGAAGAGAGGCTCCAGGCCTGCAGACTCACAAGTGAATCCATGTGCAGTTTAAGTGAATGGGGACGGATATTGTTGATTGTCATAGTCTTCAACCAATCAGATCTTTAGTTTGAGACGCACCAGAGCGGCCTGCAGGCCTACAGCTACGTCAGCATTAGCAGCAGCGCTGCAGTGAGATGTGCTGTGATTGGTCAGTGGGCGAGCATGTGACTGTCGTGAAACGAAACTTAACAGCAGAGGCTTAGTTGGAGTAGTGAGAGTTCAAATTGAAAGATATGAATGAAATTATATTTTTTGCATTTTGCTTGGTGTAGATTTTACATTTTTTTTTACCTAGCTTTGTTTTTTAACACTCAATGGCTGAAGGAGGAGAAACGGATTTGTGAGTTGGGAGTTGTCAACAAAGAAAAGAGGATGTGATCAGCATTTGGTAAGTCAACAGGTTCGTTTTTTTACATCTAATATCTGAATGGCCCTTGAGTGTGTAGCAGAATGCATGTTACTGCTGTTGTTTTTCCGTTAAACTAGTTAGCCTAGCCTCCCAGAACACTTGCGAAGACTCAGCTATTTTTTGTTGTGGTTCTTTTTGTTCCGGTTCAGAGGTCACACAGAGCGCTGTCTCCTAGTGAGCGCAGAAAACATTATATTTCCTACAATTTAAGCTTCTGTATTTTCCAAATGCACTAGTATTATTCAAACGTATTGTTGGGGTTGTAAGCCTCGTACCGAACGGTTTAATACAAATACGTAACGTTATATAGTTACAGCCCTAGAAACGAATAATGACCCTAGCTGTGGCGCCATCATGTGGTTATAAGGTGGTATTTCAGCAGTGAAGGCCCAGGTATAAAATGCACGGCCCGCCACTGTTTTATAGTCAGAGATGGGCAGTATTTCTATTACTTGTATTTGAAATACGTATTTCTATTACTTTTGAGTATTTTGTAATTTGTATTTGATAGGGCCGATTAAAAATCGAACGTAATTTGTAACAAAATACTTTAGATTGGAGTAATTTTGTATTTAAAATACTCAAAATACTTTCTCCACGAATCAAAAAACAGTTCAGGAGTTCAGTCTTCAGATCATCAAGTTCAACGGATTGTCTGTCAAGTTAAATATTTTAACTGAGTGTGACAGATGTCAACTAGCTTGATGTATGTCTTATGTCTGGGTCTGGCTACAAAGCCTATTGTATATACATGGTGATGGTTATAATATCAAGCTAGCGATCGATGCTAACATGCTAATGACGCTAGCATGCTGTCTAGGCTAGTGCATAGCCAGTGTTTAGCAAGTTAACTTATCAGTCAAGTAGCTAGCTATAGGAAGAGGGAGATTGGGAGCTTGTAGTGTATGTAATATGTGATGAATATTTTCTTGTTGATACAAAACAAAGTTTATGGGCTGTTAAGTCCCATTATGGGCTGTTAAGTCCCATTATGGGCTGGATTTATATGTTGAAAATAACGCTGATTTGGCATATCAGAAGTTTATGAAAGTTATTAACCTTAGTTTCAATGATTGTTTTCCAATTTGTAGTTCCACCAAGAAAAGCACTAAAGTTAGTAATCCCTGGTTTACAATACATTTACTGAAACTGCTGAGGAAAAAAAATAAACTCTACAGAAAATATGTTTCTAATCCTACGCCTCTTACTCATGGGGCTTATAAATCCTGTAGAAATAATTACACCCATATCATCAGATCTACAAAAAAGAAATATTATAGTGAAACATTTATGAAGTGTTCAAAAGATATAAAAAACACATGGAAAGTAATAAATCAAGTGTTGCAAAGAGAAAAGACGACCCCAGCGCTTCCTTCAGTCTTTTTGGATGGTGATAATTCTCTTGACAAGCCATTTGATATCGCCCAAAAATTTAATGAATTCTTTGTAAATATTGGTCATGAATTAGCTAACAATATTCCGGCTTGTCATGGGAATCCACTGGATTTCATTCCAACAAATGTCCCTATTATCTCGAATTTTATGCCCCCAAATATTCAAGAAATAAGTGATATAATTGATGATCTTAAAATATCTTCGGCTGGCCATGACAACATTTCTGCATTTCTTGTCAAACAGGTGAAACAGTCAATATTGCAGCCACTTGTTCACATCTTCACCTTGTCTTTGAAAACAGGTGTTGTGCCAGAAGATTTAAAAATTGCCAAAGTTATTCCTTTGTTTAAAGCAGAAAATCCATGTTGTTTTAACAACTATAGACCCATATCTATATTGCCTTGTTTTTCAAAAATACTAGAAAAAATTGTACAAAAAAGGATAATGCTTCATGTCGAGTCTAATTCAATTCTTTACAAACACCAGTATGGTTTCCGTAAAAATCATTCAACTTATATGGCTTTACTTTACGTTGTTGATAAAGTTATTTCTGCACTTGACAATAACGAATTTACCTGCAGTATTTTCATAGACCTTTCCAAAGCCTTCGATACAGTAAACCATAATATTTTATTGGAAAAGCTGCATAAATATGGATTCCATGACATTGCATACAAATGGTTAAAAGATTATGTCTCCAACAGAAGACAGTTTGTTTGTGTTAAAGGTTGTTATTCAAACAAAGCCAGTCTAATATGTGGGGTTCCACAGGGCTCCATTCTTGGACCATTATTATTCCTTATTTATATCAATGATTTGTCTAATGTGTCAAAAAGCCTTTTTCCGATAATGTTTGCAGATGACACAACCCTACTTCTTTCTCATTCAAATTTCAATTCACTGATTATGGAAGTTAATGCTGGTTTAACTGCCTATGCTACATGGTTCAAATTAAATAAACTATCTTTGAATATCCAAAAATCTAATTTTATTATTTTCAGTGGCAAAAAATCTTACTCTAAGGATTTATCTAAAATTAAAATTGAATCTGTTGAGATGCCTCAAGTGTCATCTACAAAATTCCTAGGAGTTATTATTGATGAGAGTTTAAGTTGGAGTAAACAGATTGACTGTGTTAGTAGAAAAATAAACAAATCTATTGGAATAATAAGTAGGGTTAGACATCTTGTCTCGGCAGACTCTCTACTTATTCTTTATTATAGTATCATTTATCCTTATCTTTCATATTGTAATATAGTTTGGGCAAGTACTTTCCCTACTTCTCTGCAAAAAATGTTGGTCCTCCAGAAACGTTTTGTTAGGATCGCAACCCGATCACAGTCACACTCATCTTCTGCTCCTCTATTTCGGAAATTGCGGATTCTCAATATTTATAAAATCAACACTTCCCAAACTTGTGTTTTCATTTATAAGATACTTTCTGGTGAAGGGAATATTCCTGATCATTTCAAGACTTACTACAAATTTAATTCACAGGTTCACTCATACTCAACTCGCCAATCTTCACTTCTTCATCCTCCTAAATTACTGACTAGCAGAGGTCAATTTTCAATAAGGTTCAGGGGAACCAAATTATGGAATGACTTTTCCTACTTAACTAAAAAATGTCTCTCTGTAAAATGTTTCAAAAGGTGCCTAAAAGAACATATAACTGCGGTCTTGTAACAGTCTTTTATGTATTATTGTTCATGTCTTTCTTGTTTTGGCTGCTACATTACATTTGCAGTTGTTTCACTCATAGGGACTTGTATTGCCTTTGCTTATGAGTTACGGCAGGTTTATAATCCTACATCACTGAACAAACACAGGACAATGCTCACTCTCACATCCACACACATGCTCGCACACACTTGACACAATTACATTATTTTTTATCTTATCTTTCATTCTTTCTTCCTTTCTTTCGTTGTAATGTAATGTCTTATTCACACTTTATGTTTGTAATTTTGTAAAATTTTAATATTATATAGGTGGAGGCTTCAAATAAGCCCAGTTGGCTTTCTGCCTCCTCCTGCACTGTGATATTCATTTATCTCTGTTATGATTGTTTGTTTTGAATTTCATTGTTTGAATTGTGCAAATAAATAAATAAATAAAAAATTAATACAAACGTATATATATATATACACAATCAATCAAGTTGTTGTCTTTTAATAGCCTTGCTTAGTTACACTGACATTCTGTGACTGTTCTTCCTTTTTGTGGGGTTCACAGAGCTTTGTGTACATTATATAAACCTGAATGCTCTGCTATACCAAATTGTGAGTAAACAGAAAATCCAGAAAAAAGTATTTCCTATATTTTAAATACAAAATACATGTATTTTGTTACATTTTCTGGCACCAGTATTTTGTATTTTGTTGTAATAGATTTATTTGGGGGTATTTTGTATCAAAATACATTTTGATGTATTTTTGCCCATCTCTGTTTATATTGATGCTCAATCTGATAACACAAAAAGATAAAATATTGTGTTCAGTACATGGAAACAGCAGCTACCATTTTGATCAAACTTTGCACTTACGCCTTGCCCCTTTGGCTCCAAACCCAAGTGTTAGTGTTAGCATGCTCTACCCATGCTAGGATGCTGTGTTTAGTTCCAAAAAGGCATAAGCTCACTCGTGCCCTCTTGCCGCAGACCAAAACCTTACTTTTACAGTTTACTTTTCCCCTTCAGTTTTCCTGTAATTGCAATCTATGTGTCATCATTTCAGTTGTGTACTCTTGATGGGGGAAATATCTCACTGAGAGATTTCATGTGATAATGTGTAAAAGCCATTGTGAACACAAACTGAACCAGAACTAAAATGCAACAGTCAGGACCAAATGAACCAAACTGCAGGTGTGAAAGCCACAGCTGATTTACGTCCGGCTTGTTTGTTTGCTGTAAATATATTTTATTTGAATTTGATTCAGCTTCCTTTGTGCACAGTGAAATTTGAGCTTAATCTTTGCCATCATCAGAAGATTGCGTGCTTCGGCCGTGTCCTCTGCTTTAGCATCACATTTGCAAAGGGACTGCTGAGCAAGATGAATGGAGGAGTTAAACAGACTTTGAATTAACAGTTTGATGGTGGTTTCCTGTTTGTTTAGAATGTAAAATGATTCTACTTCATTTGGGCTGTAATGTAATTGTAGGATATTATGTTGTACTTCACTGGAATTCAGTGATAACTGTCAACAAAACAAAAGTATGGCAGCAAAAGTTAACTGTTGACTTACGATTAATTTTTTTATTGTGTTATAGACGGTAGGTAAATATGGAAAACATACAAACATCCATCTCACTCCCCTTACTGCACAGACACACAAAATAGTTTTATTAAATTCTCATGACCAAGCTGGGATGGCTCCAACCCCTGTAAACAATAAGTGGTTATATAGATAATGGATGGATGGAGTTCACATGACCAGTAAATGTCGCTACCCAAATTCAATCATTTGTGGTGGGCATGCTGATGAGTCAGATGTGGTGGCAGGTCTAAAGGTTAGAGAAGTGAGCATGTGGCCAGAAGGTCGTCTGTTTAAATCCCTCTACTGGCAGGGTAAAAGATGGTGCTTGCCCCTTACTCATTACCACCACCAATGAGCCCTTGAGCACTGTATAAAGGTGAAAAAGGGACCTTCATAGTGGATTTCTGCTTATTGTTTAGCTGTCCGGCCAACAACTGTACTGTGTTGGTTTATTGTCACCGCTTTTTATAGTGTTGTTTCCACCATAGCACAAAGCCAAACAGCTCTAAAGCATTTAGCAGCTAAACAGCCAGATATTCCACCCCAGGAGTTGGTGGAGACCAAAAAGAGAGCTAAGGGAGACTAATTATTGGACTTCCACTCATCAGTTTGACACAAACAAGACTCCAAATGAATGGGTAATTGCTGGATGTGTAAATAAGTAACTATTTGATAACTGTTGACTGTTGGTACAGGAAATCCATTCCTAATCCAGCCTAGACCAGCCCAACACCAGACCTATTTGCATGACCACTCCTGCTATGATTATAAAAATCTGCTTCTTAATTATTTTTTTACTTGTATGTATTGGAAGCTTGTAGATATATATTGTTCACTTTTCTTATCCGGGGCATTTGTGTGTATAGTTCGACCAGTGCTTGTGGAAAGTTGTAACTTTTATTCTGGTTTCATTTATTGTTAAAATGTGATTCAGTCAATATTATAAAGGTCATTATTTAATGGGATTATTGTTGATGCACTTTGTTGCAGAAGGTTTTTCTATGACGTGGGAACACACCTCTTGACGGTCATCAGGAGAATCCAAGTGCCCCTAAATCAAAATCACTCAAGAAGACACAAATCAGTTTCTAACAGAGCCCTGATGGAAAAGACAGGTTTGATCCAGCTAACACATAATACAGTAGCTAATTAGCAAAGGGGAGGTCAACACTATTAATCCTGTACTGTGCAGTAATCATGTAGATTTCAGGGTTACAGTTCATTTCATTAAGATGTGGTGATGTGTTTGTAGTTATTTTTAAATATAATTCAGACCCAGATTTGACACTATAGGAGTAGTGTAGGGCTGTATTCTATTTGCACTGCATTTCCGCCCCTATTTCTCCCGTGTGCACGAGGGCTCAATGTCTCTGTCGCTCTCCTGAACCTCTCACTTCTCACTTGAATACAGTGTCATAGTTGCTCCAGCTGCTTTGAAAAATAAGTATTGTTCAACTTTGCTCTCTGTGCTGTAAAACATAAATAACTTGGTTTACAGCATTGGTAATAGTTGTAAGAAATATCAAAGTGATTTAAATGATCATTGTTCAGCAATTACTTTTATTATATGTTATTATATACAATAACTTTCTCTCAGCATCCCCCAACTTTAGCTGCTCTGCTTGACTCGGCTCACTTTTTGGTACTTGGTTCTTTTAATAGACTGTATATAAGAAGTGGATTCACGGCCGTAGCCACTCTGGCTTTTTGTAACCAACGGAAGTGACCATATTTGGACTGAGGAGGAGTGACATAGAGACGGCGCATATGGCTATGGTAGCGTTAGCGACCAAGCAATCACAAGGTAGCCCCGCCCTAAAGCATCCCCTGCTTTATGGTCTGTTTGACTCTAAATGGACCATAATTTACTCAATGAACATCATGCTGTATTGAAGAAGACTTGAAACTAGAGATTGAGACCATAAACTCATGTTTACAATGTTTACTGAGGTAATAAATCAAGAGAGAAGTAGAGTCATTTTCTCATAGAGTTCTTTATGCAACCAGAGGAGTCGCCCTCTCGTGGCCGGTAGAGAGAATGCAGGTTTAACACACTTCCGCGTTGGCTTCACTCTTCAGAATTGGATGTTGCTTGCTGGTCCTTTTCTCTATTTGTTTTCCACTGCAGATAGTACCACCTTAGTGCAGGCAAGATTCTCAGCTTGCCGGTTTGCGCTGGATGTTCTGTCTTGCACTAATGATGATTCTCTCTGACCAATCAGTGCAGTGTGACTCCACCTTCTAGTATCTGCTCAGCTCGCTTGGGACCTTGACTGAGGTGGTACCAATAAAAGTACCAGGTACCATCCGAAACTTTTGCTAATGGAAATGTCAAAATAACCATTCTAATGTGTAACAAACTGGACTGGACTGCTGGAAACAGCGTTTGACTGCCTTTTGGCAATATTGGTGGTTTGTGATTATTCTACACCAATACTTCTTTACCATTTTATATATATCATGGCATGGCATGCCAATACTTTGAAAATACATTGGCAGTAAATACTTTCAGCCAACTGCTGGCTGGTGCTAAAGCATGATGGCTGTTTTGAATTTCTAAGAACTCAACATTCCCTAAGTGCAAATAATGTTAATCCTTCAGTACTGTTATAAGCACAGTGGGGTATTATTTTGCTGCAAACACTGAGCAAAAGAGAAGCAGTGGCGAGGGACTCAGAGCAGATATTCAGCCTGAGGGATTCCCTCATTTGGCAGGAGCAGCGCTGCCTGGGAGAGTGTCCACAGGGAGACATAAACCACACTGAGGAGAACAAAGGTCACGACTCAGAGACCAAGGTCTAAGCCCCCCACACTATTCAGCCATGGTCATCGTCTTGCTCACTCATTGGCACCCACTGATCCCAACAAGCTCCCAGCTACAAGGTCGAAAAGCTAGAAACTGCACTCAGTTCTGTTGTTGCTGTTCCTGCCTCCCAGCATAGTTTAAAAAAACAAAACGCCAAACGTAGGCCTCACCTTTCACATGTCACTGCCTGGTCCCTAAGTGGTGAACAATGCCAAATGTATGCCAAATGTTCCTCCTTAATGGTGGGTAATTTATAGACACTGGCAGGAGCAAATTCGGACTTGCGGCCAGAGGTGTTGATTACCCTTTTTATCTGGCCGTTTGTTTGCGAGCATGATCAAAGCCGTCACCCGTTAGCGATCATGTGCTCCCCCCTCCCTGCCCCCCTCTAAAACCTTGGCACACAGCCACGCATCGGCCTACTTTTCTTTGTTTTATTACTTCAAAAGGTTGCGCCTCACCCCATTCATCACAGAACACTGCTCCCGTCAAAGCTGTAACAGAGTCAAATTGTTCAGGCATTTGGGCATCTAACAAAGCACGGTGAGCATCTCCAAACCTGATGTAATTCAAGGAGGGATAATTCAACGCTCTCAGAGTCGTCTTTGATCTATCATCTGTACCTTATCTGTACTTTATCACGCTTTGTTACACTTTTGATATTTCATCTCTTCCAGCCCATTTCAACATATCACCACAAATTAGCATTGTGTTGTGGAATATCCCTGGATGATCCCTTTGATTTTCATTCCGTCTGAAGTAACATCGATATGGGCACATATTTGTTTGCTGTTCATTCCCCTTTCTGTGTTGATGAGCTCTGTGGTGTTTACACTTTTAAAGACCCCAACCTTCAGATGACTCTGGTTTTAAAAGATCATGAAGCAGTGTACCCTGTCCTTGAGTGCTTCTTTCAAGCGCCTCTGTGGGTGGATGGGTTTGAGCTTATTTATCTTTCTGTTCTGCCTCTCTTTGTGCAAATGTTGGCTGTGAAGGAAAGGCCCATGAGGCAGAGGAAGCCACATCGGCTCTCTCTGAGGCACCCTGCCCCTATCTTGAAGCCTAATCCGATGAGCTCACACTCAGCATGTTCCTCTCGTGAGTTCTGCATGACTTGCGCTGCCCCCAGTGATAAAGGATGGATGGGGTGCTGCTGTCCTTATGGAGAGGCGGGTGGCGTGGGTGGGGAGGGGGGCAGGAGGGTGTTACAAGGAGGTGGGAGGGAATGGGTGGAGAGTCGGGGCATGGTTGTGGGGAAAGGGGCGGAGAGGGGACATACTAATGCCTCTGTGTGCATGTGTGGGGGAGTCTCATCATCCACCACCTCTCCCGCCCTCGGACACTGACCTCTTTGTAGGATTCATATTAAAAACTCCGGCCCTGTGAAGATGACCCCCCGAGACTAATCCTGTGACCTCCAGCGCATTAAAGTGACCGTTAGTGGACAGGGCAAGGACAGTCTGTCATTTTGGACTCCCAGTGGAAGGATGGTGGTGTGTGCGTGTGGTCAATGTTTCCATGCGAGCGAGTGCAAGGTGGGGTGCGGGGTCTGTTTGTCGTGGAAGTGGGGTATTGCGTGCTGCTTAGGGGCCCACGGCAGGAGTTCGGTGTTCGAAGCCTGATGTTAGTGAAGGGGAAGAGTTTGTTGGTCTTGGAAAACAATAGGGCAGGAATTCGGATCTGTCCACCAAGTCGTTATTGATTTTGCTCTTTTGCAGGTTTCACACAAACCTTTGTGATAAATACAATAAAAGAAACTGTTCTACAAACTTAAAAGAGAACTATGGTTGCACTTTAATGTGTTGACTCAGTTCATCAAAACATCTATTTTTAAGAACTTCCTACAGAGTCGTCCATTTATTTTTGCATGCAAGATCAGCCAGGGGAAAATAAAAACTCAGTATCTGGAGAAGCATACATTCTTGGTTGCTTACAGGCTTTTCTAAAATTGCTCAGACCTGAGGAAATCCTTTATAGCTTCCGAAGTCTGTAACCAGCTCGCCATTTGGTCGGTAATGTTCAATGACTGCTCAAAGCACCGACTTGTTGTCTCTGGGACCTGTGGACATCTTCTGAAGCTCTTGGAGGCCACTTTATGTGGTGATAAAAAAGGGCCCAATAAAGCCTGCTCACCAGTGGCAGATCCTCCTAGCGTAGCAGTCCTTGTTAATCACAGCAAACAGTTGGAGATCCTTTCAAAGGGGATTAAATCAGGGTCAGGAGCATTTGGACCTTAATTACCCTTGACATAATGTTTGACCATTCTGTTTCCACCGGGGAGGGCAACCCTTATTAAGGAGACATGGGCCTAGGGGTCACCAGGGTTACCCAGGTCAACAGTGTAAGCACAGCACACCCCAACCCCCCCAGCCAACTTCTTTCACATTTCGTTGTATGAGTCCAACTACGGATCTCTGAGCCTGACTCCAACAACAGCGATGTGCCGTGAGCCCAGAGAAGGAATCTGGTCAGTTGAGGAGCTGATTGGTTTGGGTGGGGATGTTGGTTTTTTTCATTACATTGAACACCATCAGCTGGGACGGGCTTTGGACAGCAGGGCTAAGCTGTGACGTGCAAATACATGATTTGCGGACAAATGCAACCAAAGGGTTAGAGGTCACTAGTTCTAATCCTCAGACTAGCAGGATACATCTGCACTTGAGAGCAATGCAAAATTGCCTCATTTGCTTGAATCCAAGGACCCAAGCTTTCATGTCACTTCAGTGTACTGAAAAACAAGTGTTTCTCAGTTTGTGTCACCCCAATTGGAGAATTACCTTCTTATGTCACACATTGCCTCTCATTTTGTGTAATACAGCAGATTTAATGTACTGATAGAGTTAAGTGCATCTGCTAATAGTGCGATGTGAGACAAATGTATCCAGGGACCTCTCAAAATCCATTTTTCTGTCACCTAACATCATCCATGCAGCATTTATTAGGAGCAGTGAGATATCAGTGCAATCAGAGTCAGTGGACATTTACTGTTACTGTTTGTATTTAACATCAACATTTGATGGTCAGAAAATATTTACCGATGATATTCTTGCATATTCTTTAAAAGGAAGTTGTAGAACTGATAAAAACTGATGAGCACCTCTATAGAATCGCCACGAAAAAAAAAACAGACATCAGGTTCTGTCCACATGGCAGTGAGGATTTGTAGGATGTAATATCTGCCCACTACTGACTGACTGTACGAAGTCTACGCACCGACAAGAGTGCCAACTGCTAATGTGTGATAGACATCTACGTATCTCAGGGCCCCTATTTCTTTCAACCAGTGGCTTAGCTAATTGTCTCATCGCTGTGGAGGGTATCAAACAATGAGAACATTTTCAGCTGTAATCAAAAAGAGATTACTTTTATCATGTGTTCCAGGTCAGTCTTTAGTACAGGAAAGAATGTTGACATTGTACGTTTCAAGTTTGTTTGTTGCATTCGGTAATGGCAAATAATGTCGTTAAGTGAGCACTGCACAGAGCACCTGACAGAGTACTTTAAGTGACCACCTTTGGGTCAAACAAACACAGGATTTTTACCCAGGAAACCGCTGTTCATATCGTATGTGAAAACAAAAGTTAACGTTGACTTTATGCTTGTTACGTAACATTACATGAGACAGTCTCCTAAGGGCAGTTATTTATTTACATTAGTTGCATTGTTACGTGACGTAACATTATTTAAACACAACCTTCATGGTTGTCTTACCTAATTCAAGCTAAACCTAACCGATCATTTCACAATGTTAACCATGTGGCATTTTGCAATTCTACAAGGGTGATAAAAGGCTGATATGAAACGTTTTTATGGAACGTAGTTTTGGTTCAGAAACGTAAACATTTAACATATCCCTTGGTTTGCTTTATTTCTAGTGACTGTGTAGTGTGTTTAGTGCACAGCATTTAGGCACAGGATAGAGTGAGAGGGGGAGAGTGTGGGATGCAATCAACAGATGGGAATGAAGTTGACGGGTGGAAAACGTTAGCCCCTTCCACACCCAAAAAAACATCATTTTGGCAAACTTCTTAAAGAGCCCCTGTTCTGGTACTCAGAAGTCTGCGAAATAATACTATGTCTAATCCCCAATGACGCAAAAGACAAGCTCTCAGTCTATTATCTCCAGATACACATAAAGCCGGATTGAGCTAAAACAAATGCAAGCTTGTATCTCTCAGGGTGTGATTTAACATCATGTAGACACGGGCAGATGCAGCCAAAATGTGAAGCAGATAATATACAAGAGGATACATGGCATGCAGTCAAAACATCCAATCTCTGGGCAGCTACAAACTGTATACATTCTGTCAAGGCCGTCTACAGAACAGAGCACATTCTCATGTAAACACACAATGTTGTGCTGTGTTTCATGGGATTTTTTTTTTGTTATTCTGTTGCAGTTTTTGGAAAAATTAAATGTCCCTGGTCCTTTGAGATGTAAGACAAGCCTTTGCCTGATCCCATTTTACTTTTCTGCTACATTCAAGTACGATGAATATATAGAATAAAAAAATGTTTAAAACATGTTTAAACGTTGTTTTGTTGAATTATTCCCATTCAAAACCCATCTACTCTGTAGCTATCTACACTATAAGCCACCTGCATGCTAAACCCTGAAGTCATAACTTAGCCTCACATGAATAGAGGATATAAAACTCTGCACTTAAGATGTCTTGCTGTTTGTCACCCAAGGTAGAGTGTCTTCAATGATCTTATGGGCCCAAATGGCATTTGCACATGCTCAATAATTTACCCAGAGTAAACAGTCTTTTGTTCAGCGTCGAGGAGAGCACAATGTCTGCCATCACCACATGCACACAACACAAAGTCCCCATCACCACGTAACGTGGTCCACCTGTCAACGTCCACTCATGTGTCAAACCTAAAGTGTGTGACAACCGTGTATCTCCGAAAGCAAAACAAAAGCAACCCCCCACCTTAGTTGACATGAGTGGGAGCACATAATTGGAGGCATTACTGTAGCTGTAGGGGAGGATTGAGAAAGGATTATGGAAAGGTAGGGAGGGCTGGAAGGAGGAGAATGCAGGGAGGGGGTAATCTGTAATTAGTTAGTAATTACATCTTAAATGCTTCAAATTGCCATAATGCTATGATCCATGACTGACAGAGGACATGGAGCAGCTTTGTAAGATAATGTTTTCACATAAACATGACATCAAAAAATATGACGCATCATTTGACAGCTGCTCTACAATCAATTACAGAACTACATGGCTTGCTGTTTATTTCTTTGGTATTAACGTATATACCTTATTTTCATTTCAATTACTGCAAAGTTTCAACATAGTCAAAAAAAAAACTACTACTGGGTAATACTAGCAATGAAGAAAGGTATGGGTTAGTTGTACTCAAATAAATACTAAGATCTTAATACAGTGACATTGTTAAACAGGGCGAAAGGGGAAACAAGGCTGGCACACACTGGATTTTCAAAAGTAGTAAAAAGCAGAATCTCAAGCAAACAAAAAAAAAAGTTTGGCAATTCTGTACTCCAATTTCATTTTACTCAGCTGACATATACACTGATACGAAATATCTGCAATGAGGTAATTCAGATTTTTCAATACGGGAGATAGCTGTTTGTTTTCCATTCACCACAACGAGTCACATTTTCTTTTTTTTTTGTTTCTAACTACACACCGTGATCCGTTTGCATCTACACATACAGGCTGGTCTCATACAGCATTCGTAGCTATACCTACAAAAAATAATGCTGCACAAAATGATTTTGTATGTTATCCACATTATCATGAACAAGATGGTATATTATACCATCATGGTATAAAGACCGCTGAAGCCCACACAGGGTGGTAGGGGAAGTGGATGGGTCCAACTAACGATCTTTCAAACTTTCAGCCAGGAGACCGCTGTTCATTCCACTGTGGGAAACAAGATGTCAACGCTGATACGCAAAACTCTCTTACTTCAGTAACAGCACTTCCGTGGTTATTTAACCCAAATGAAGATCTTTCCCTAAATCTAAGTAGTTTTGTTGCCTAAACCTAACTGAGTTGTTTCCTGTGAAGAAGGAAGTTTATTTTAAAAAGACAGCACGCATGTGGAAAATTGACACGTGTTGCTGACTTTCGTAGGAAAACCAGAATGAAGACAAACTTTTCGTGAGATATAATACAAACCGTTGTATAAGGATACGTTGACACATGATGCATTCATAGCTTTGAGAGTTGGGCATCTGCGTTTCTCAGAGCCCAACACAAATGCTGTAGTTTCGCATTAAATGGAATTGAAGCTCGAAGTAAATCATGGGTGAAAATGTGTCTAATATGGACAGAAGTCCTAGGGTAGCAGACTGACCCACCAGACCTCCTCCCTATTAAGTTTTGTCATGTTACCTTCACCTTTGCTCCGGACAGACAGAAGTCATAATTCACAGGACTGCCAGAGGTCCTTGTCAGTTAAACATAAACATAGCTAATACTTCAGCATTTGACAAATGATTGATGCTGTCGTTTTTCTTGACAACAGTCTCCATGTTCTCACCATAAGCTATGCCTTTGTGTGGCCTTTAAATCCATACATGAACAAATCCTCCCTTCAGAGACTGTCATTTTCCCACAGAGACTGGTTTTCAAAAGATCACTATGACCTGATTTATGATAATGATTCTTGTGCACAAATGACTTTGTAACCCTACACTGTATTCACAACAAGCTAATTTATTGCTAGTGCTAAATTTTACCTTGAGTGACACAATATATGTTCAGTCTGGCTCAATTCTCAGCACGAGTCAGTCTTAATACGTATAAATGAGAGCTGTAACGTACAGCAGACAGCGCATGTCAGTGTGAAAGATGTGGTTGTGAGAAGCTAGAACGGTGGGTTGAAGTCGGACTGACCCTTGAGAAATTTGTCAGGGAATCAAAATGAATAAACGTTTGTTTTAACCCAGCAATAAAGGACGGGGAAACACTTGTAACTTTTATCACGCCGCCACGGGGGACATCGACAACATACAAGGCATTCATCAGAGTCTCGGGAGCAGTTGCAGAAAAACATTTTCCCCTAGTGAAAATGACAAATGTGTACAGTGAGCTGCTGTTTTAGAAGCTGCTTTACGGCCTCCCCTGAGATTAGCATGAGACATGGTGGCTGCGACGCACAATGAAATAATGAACAGATACTGGGGCTGCATTTAAACTGAAGCCTTTTTTTTGAGTGGAGCTTTGACGCTTGTCCTCATAAATCTATCACTGGATCTGTTAAGTGATCCTAAAACGGGCGTGGGGAAGGGGGGTTGTTTGTTTTTCAGTGTGCTTTACAGTAGTTGGTGATGCTAGAAAGTGGCAATTTGACAGCAAGGTAAATTCAGGACTTTATGGACTCGGGTCCGCATGGTTTTATTGCGTCAGTGGAAATAAACATGCTAATGTTTCCAGTGCCACATTCCTTACAGGTTCACAATGGAACAGACCACATTAGAAATATTAATCTGTGTATTAATGATTCCTAATGGGTTTTGGCCAGTAAGGCAAGCACAAAATCACGTTTTGTCATCAGGTTTTCCTTGAAAGTTTATGGGCCAAGAAAAAAAGTAAGGACGAATGGTCACATTGTCTGCCTGCTTGGCACCGGCATCAACTAAATATTTGTTGGGGAAAATCCCTCTTATGGTAAAATTCAACATTGAAAAGCTAATCTAAGGTAGGTGTACTGGATACTATACAAGCCGTACTTTGTAACTAACAAAGGCCTCAGCATAATGAAACTGCAAGATCCCATCATCCCATTATCCTGCTATTGTACTGTACAGAACTAATATACAATACCTGACATACTTTTATCTTGTCTTTATTTAAATGCGTGTCATAGAGCAATAATGGCTCTTTCATACATGCACACGGAAGAATACACATGTCCAAACTTCTTCAATGTATCTCAGTGAATACTGCATATTTATTTTTATGTTCTAATATATTCATATTATTCAACTTCTGCCATTTTTAATCAATCTGGATACCTTTTGTACATTTTTTTGAAACCAGTCAAAACCCTACTGCATAATTAGTATGCTTATTAATAGACATTTTCCTCAAATATATCGGTCAATTTAAATATGTTTCCATAGCAGTGAAACCAAACAGAATTTGTATTGCTCTCACAAGGAAAAAACACCCAAACAGAAACGTTACCGGGACACGGCTCTTTGTTTGGGTTTCCAAACTTCATCCACAATCTGTCTTGATTGCAGTTATGAGTGGCTGTTATTTAAAGTTTAAAGTCTACAAAGGAGGATGGGAGGGACGTGGATTGGTAACTTTCACTCAGGAGGCTGCTGTTCATGTCTCGAATGAAAAACCCAAAGTAAAAGTCAACTTTACGCTGGTTCATAATGTTGTTATATACGTAGACAGTCCCTGATGAGAGTGAATATGAGTAGAGCTGCTGGGCCTGATAATATCCGTGGTCATGCACTAAGAACATGTGCGAACCAGCTAACTGATGTCATCAGTGGAAGTGTTCGACATATCACTCCCACAGGACAGTGTTCCCACCTGCTTCAATCCAGTCCACAACATCTACCGCAGTGTGGAACTGACCCCCATTCTGATGAAGTGCTTTGAGAAACTGGTTCTCCAGCACATCAAAAACAACTTCCCAGCCAGCCTGGACCCTCACCAGTTTGCATACAGAGCCAACAGATCCACAGAGGATGCCGTCTCCACTGCTCTCCACTCAGCCCTCACTCATCTGGAAAATAACAACACCTACATCAGAATGTTTGTTGATTTCATCTCCCCCACGAAACTGATTGGTAAATGTAGCACTCTGGGCTTGAGTACCTCACTGCAACTGGTTATTAGACTTCCTCACACGCAGACCCCAGGTAGTTCTAGCGTTGAACACCAGAGCCCCCCAGGGCTGTGTGCTCAGCCCCCTCCTGTTACCCCAGTTTGCGGATGACACTGCGTCATCATTCGGATTACACACAGTGGTGAGACTTCATGTTGAGAGGAAAGCAACAATGTTGCAGAGTGGTGCTCAGAGAACATCCTACTGCTCAACATCAGTAAAAAAAAAGAGCTGATTGTTGATTTTAGGGGGGGAAAGGAGGCAAAGACACACACCCCTGTCTATCCCTATCAATGGAGCTGAGGTGGATCAAGTAAACAGTTTTAAGTTCCTGGGAATCAGCATCACAAACAACCTGACATGGTCCTCACACATCTCCATCCTGGTGAGGAAAGCTTGTAAAAGGCTTTCTTAAGAAAACTTAAAAAGGCTATATTCCTGAGCCAAGTTGTCGACCTTTTACAGAGGTGCAATAGAGAGCATCCTCACTGGAAACATTACAAACTGGTGTGGGATGTGCACCGCCCAAGACAGGAGGGCTCTACAGCGGGTGATTAAAACTGCTCGGAACATCACTGGTACCCATCTACTGTGCATCAGTGATAATGGTAACAGGAGGTGCCTGCAAAGAGGCCAAAGAATATTAAAAAGCGAAAATCCACCCAGCCACAACCTGTTCACTGTGCTGCTGTCTTGCAAGAGATACAGAAGTATCAGCTGCTGTACCTTGACAGCAGCTTCTTACTTCAGGCTGTGAGATTCTTTAATTCATTCTCCACCCTCCACATATAATTAGTTTTTCTACAAACTGCATTTAGTTTAAACCCTGTCGTACAATGACAATAAATAACCTTGACACCTTGTAACAGAGAACTGTTTCAAAGTGTCTGTTGATAGAGTAGTACTTTAATCTGCACTGTTTCAAATACTGCACCATCCTGCTGTTTCCGACTGACAACTCCAGGAGAGCCCACTCAGGTCCTGACATCCAACACAGTCTTCAACATGTCACATCAGGCAAAGTGAACCATGAGACAAAAGGCCATGGAGGAATTTAGAATCGGAAAGTGAGCAGGAAAGAGGGAGAGATTGAGAGAAAGCCCTATTTTTCTCTGTATGGCTTTCATAAAGGCGAGCTCTCTGATTGCCAGCGTCAAAGTGACAGGGTCTTTTATGAGCACTTGGCGGGTCCCCGCCCTGGTTTGTGTAACCAGGCAGTGATAGCAGTGCCCATTGTTGGGCTACAGGGAAGGGGAGCGGCCCTGTGCTATTGAGTGGGGAGGGGCCCGGCCCCACATGCCCGCCCTGTGCAGTGTGTTGACTGAATAGGCAGCTAAGGTGTCCATGCCCCCCAGTGCCCTTCAGTGTGGGAAAGCTGGTGCAGAAAGCACCTGCAGCATCTCGACAGCGGCTGACACAGGATCGCGTGCTAGTTAGGGGTGCACAGGGCACTGCGAGGTGACACTCCATGCTGATGGGTACAGTAGGAGTGTTGCACTCCCATGCCGTGTTAACATCTCCTGTCAGAGATCAAACGGATCAAGTTCACATGCACCGTAACGTACAGTCCATGCTGCATTGTGCATGCTCACGCTGTGCACACAGAGACATAGTATAAAGCACATTGACAGTGCAATACGATGCTCTGTGCAGTACAATAAGTACACAATTGCCACACATTACGTACACAATCACATCAGCTCACTTTTGAACAGCAAATAATGCAACAAGCCTCTGATGGTTTGGGAGGCTATCACACACACACATATCAGATAAGATGATACCTGTTTCAAAAGCTCTTGGGAACAATATAAACTACATTTGTATTCCTGTTGTATATTTTTTCTAATGTATCTTGTTGTAATACAGTTTCCTGTTTTCTATATTTGAACTGAACTTGCAAAAAAATTAAGTATTGAAAACCGATTTGCAATAAAGCCTTTTCCTCATACGTGTATGATGATACAATATAATGTAAAATATACATATTAACACTCTTTAATATTGACTTTGGTGCATCAATCAGTCTATCATTTATTGCCTGGCATGTTCCATGTTATGTGTCCGTGTTGCAACACTGCCATTCCTGCCATTCCTCCCTGGAACGCTAATATAGGACCCCACAGAATGGGATCAAGACAGCAAAACAAGACAACATTCCTGAGGAAAGTTTTAACAAAAAATACTCTGCTGCTTTATATACTGTAAGTAGCACATGGATGGGAAACGTGCAATATAGTGTACCGGTAAAGTAAACAAGGTTAAGTATTTCAGCTTGAGGTTTTTAGCACTGAAGGGTATATAGGCAGTTCTTTAACGCGTGTAAGAGTCTGCTCTTGTTTCGGATTTTGATTTTCAATAGGGGAAGAAAGTTGCCTTAGTTTTCTTTTTTTCTAATCTTCCTTGCAAGCAGCATCTATCTTTTTTTCCTCACATTCCCAATATTTTAGTTGACATTTTCAAATGGCTGTGTTATTCAGGTAAAATGAATGGTATCTGTAAGTCAAACATGCTGAAACGACTGCTGATTAGCACTGATTGGTCGCTGCTGTTTCCCGGGACCGATAAGTGAGTGGCATGACAAGCAGCTTGAACTTACTTGTTTTCGGGGAAGGCGGGGGGGGCTCAACTGGGTTCACCACAGTGTGGCTGTTGTTCCAGCGCCCAAGGATTACAATTAACCAGCCACTCCTGTTGGGGCTTAATGACCGAACACTGCAAAAGCCAGCAGCAGGGACACTTCCTGAACAGCGCCGGGTTAGCCCTAATTGGTTCTGGCACAGCAATCCTTACTGCTTATCTCATAGCCAGCTGAGAAAAATCACCAGTGAAGTGTAAATCAAAACATGTTGATTGCATGAAATTCAGATTGAGCAACATTCCAGATAAAAAAGGCTTTTCTTTATGCTCAGTCACAGATCATTGATATTGTATAGTGCTCTTCTTCTTAAAGTCAAAATGTTAGAATTATAGTGTGATTACACATGTGAGATGCAAGATTATATTCCAGTCTTCCTGGACAGATAATTTCTTTCAATACTTGTATATATGTGAGGCTTTGGAAATAAATAAACAGGAGGGAATCATGGAATCTCCTACTTTTATATAATAGGTCCCAGCCAACGCATGTCCAAGCTCAGAGTCACTGGAGCAGGGGGGGGGGGTTTGGATGGGAGGTCCAGGGGATTTGGGTAAACCATCTGTTGACCAAAGCTTTTGGGAAAGAGCACTAATATGGATTTAGGATATTATTCTCTCTGCAGGTGGGATGGTCAAAACCCCTGTGGATTTCTCTGCGAGGAGGGGCGAGCCTTAGGAATAGCAAAAAAAAAGATTTCAAAAGAGGGACAAGGCAAAATAGACGGAACAAAGATGCTGCATTATTAAGCTTTTCCCTAATCTCCACGACTCAATCGCAGTAGAGTCAGGTATGAGGGTTCAACAATGGGACGGAGCAGAAAAGGGAAAAACTCATCAGACGATCAATACAATTTTTCACTGCAAATATCCACAAGTATTTGAGGTGGCATTTCCTTCCTCCAACATTCCTAGCACAGTTAGAACAGCACCAATAAGAGCGGGAGGACCTGGGTGGCTCTCCACATGAACTCAGACACCATGCAGGGTGGACTTAGGGTAAACCCAGACACTGACCTTGTGGAGAGAAAGAGGGACTCTGGAAGTAAGAGCACACTTTGGCTCTCTAGCCATCAGGGTTTATTCCAACAGCAGCCGTCTTTACTGGGCTTAACAGTGATTTGGCCCCTTTTGCTTACTTGTTTGTTTATCAGGATTGTACAAGAGAGCCTTAAGCTGCCAGGTGCTTTCACTGTATCACTGAGGGAAGATGCACAGCTGCTTGAGTCTGCATCAAGACATTAAGAGGACTATACCCTCTGTGGCAACAAGCAGGCCGGATGGCTGTAACAAGTTTTTAATAAAATTGTAATCTGCTTAAACCCCCAGACTAGAGTAAACTGACTTCCCCGTGACTATCAAAACATCGGTTCAATCTGGAACTTGCAGTATAAATGCAAAAACTAAACATTCAAGGTATTTGCCAAAAGGACTTTCCAGGAATTTTACAAACCTGCTAAGCCTCTAGAGAATAATGCATTTCTCATGAATTTTTTTGATTTTCAGTCCTTCAGGCCTCATGATGCCCAGCCGCAACATGCCCGCCCAACAAAAGCAACTGGACTTTGCATGTAGTCAGGTGAGGAGTGCTTAGACGGACAGTCAAAAGCCCTGTTGCCTTTTATTATTGTGAAATAGATGTTGAGTAACTGAACTACAGCTATTTTGTCCCATCAAAGCAGCACCTAAAGCACTGAATTTATCTCAATTCAAAATGAGAAGAAAAAAACGGAGACAACGTTCCACAGCAAATGGGTGATGTCCCTAGAAAGAGGTTGTGACAATGGGAAGCTCTTTCTCAGCTCCCAGTCAGTAAATTACTGTTTCCCTCTAATCCAGCTCTGATCCCCCCCACTCCATTTCTCAATCTCAGATACTGAGTGAATTTATTCCCGGAAATGTCTATTTTGATTGTGGCACCTTCTTGACACATTGAAGCAGGAATAAGGACGGCTAACCCGCTGTATTACGTTATCATCTGAGAGCAACACATGTTGCCTTTCCTATTCTGACATGAGATGTATAAATACAGAATATCTTTCAACCACATCTGCATACAAACAGATTACAAAACCAGGCGTTACTTCGGCAACAGTGCTTTCAGTGCAATGCTAACATGCTCACAATGACAATGCTATTAGGTATGATGTTTACCATGTTGACCATCTTAGTTTGGTTTGTTAGCATGCTAACAAAGTACAGATGAGGCTGATGGTAACGCCATTAGGTAGGTATTTGGTCATAAACCAAATTACTGGAAAAATATTCCAGCCTGAGAGGAACACGAAAGTGTGTAACAAATGTCATGGAAATCCATAGCTGTCAAGACATTTCCCTCAAACCTACAACTCAACGTCATGATGGTGCTAAAGGAAAAGTCAGGGGATCAGCATTGAATAGGATTCATCATCTGTAAACCATGAATGTCCCTACCAAAGTTGGTACCAATCCATCCATTGGATATTTTTGCAAGCTTTGGACAAGATTCAGGGGATCTCCAAAGTCAGTATTCCAATTTGTAATAGTTGTAGATAATTTAGTCTGGAACAATGTGGTGGACAGACCAACTGATGGACCACTATCGCCATCCCTTGAACCATAGTGCTGAATATGGCTAAATATATAGAAATTTAAACAGTTTTCCAATTTGGGTTATATTCAGAACTGGAGAAAGAAAGCTCTTAAACTGATTAATTGTTCCATCATTAAGCCATTAAATGTCCATCTCAGTCAAGTTATTTGTGGGGGGTCTTTGGAATTAATTCATGGTCAATAAAGACGACTTAAAGCCTGATTAGTGGACTTTGCCCCTATTAGATACAGGATCTGGCTGGGGTGATCCCATGCGTAAGGATATGTGAATCCGGCCACTTAAGGGGCTCTGTGGTTTTGGGTTGATTAGTTTCACGGATGTCCTTCCTGATGCTGTTGGGATATCCTGCTGCGTTCCAGTAAACTTCACATCTCTGCTCATATGCTGAAAGAAAAGAAAAAACATTTCCCAGCAAGCGGTTTAATCAGAACCGTTTATGATTTAACAACTTAGATTTTAAAATATTTTGCAGTTTAACAGGATGAGATAACCTCTAGATATGATTCATTTGGAACTTTGGCAAATTACCAGATTTCCAAAGGAAGGAAGAACACGTCGAAATAGAATGTGAGCTTGATTAACCAAGAGAGGCGTGTTGATCGGGGACACATGAGACAAAAGTACCAAGCATGCTGCTCTCAATAGAACAAGTCAAGGAAATGCAATCTCTCAAACTGTAATTCAAAATAATAGGCTAGCTTCCTCCAGGAATGGTTCTTTTTGATTGTTTAATTGTTTGCAGGCATGCGGGTGAACTAACTGGAATCTGGTTAGATTTTTCTCCTTCAGATTAATGAGTAGCACGTTGGGAGGAAACTCAAGAAGGGTTTTACAACCTGGATTGAGGAACAGCTTGTTATTGCAACACAACAATAATGACATGTTGGACTGAAGATTGCAGGCACTATATTGGTGACTAATTGACTGATTTCATTTTTGTCCTCTCTTAATTAGCAAGATAAATGCACGTTTTTATTGTGACATGTACAATACAGCACAGAGTGAAATTTTGCCTCTGCATTTAACCCGTCCTACCATTAGGAGCAGTGGGCAGCTTATATACAGCACCAGGGGAGGAGTTTGGGGGTCCGGTGCCTTGCTGAAGGGCACCTTGGAGGAGGCAAATTGACACCTCTTCAGCTACCAGTCCAACCTACGTACTTGCCACCACGATCCACTGAGACTTCATAGTCAATAATAATAATAATGCATTTGATTTGAACTGCACTTTATGTATTTAAGTCATATAATATAATGCAAATATTATAAATATACATGATGATATATTGATATATATTAGATAGTGCTGGGCAACGATTACAATTCTTAATCGTGATTAATCGCATTGGTATGGCAAAGTTCAATAATGAATTCAAAAGTAGTGTATTGCACACTTTTATTTTAAAAGTACTGCTATATGAATAAAAGTCCAATAACATTTGGTTTGCAAACACTTTAACAAATAAGGTTCTTTTTAACAGCAGTATTCCCTTTACACAGTAGCAGTTAAAATAAAGTTATGATTCTGATAATAGATATTCAGCCGGTGTTCACAACTTTATCTTCATGTGTGTAATAGATACAATTTGAAATATACACCTTGAAAACTGCAAATCTATCTACTTCATGTTTTTTTCTTCTTTTTTAATGTTTGTTAAATTCTCAGTAGCGATAACTAAATGATATGCTTATTATACACATTCCAAACAAAAACACTTTAAAAACTCTAAGAAAATAATTTAAATTAATAATTTTTTTTTCTCTTTTTTTGGTATTTTAGTCAGACACATATGCAACGCTGATTACCGTAATATGTGTGGTATTTGTTATAAATGTACGTTGGTACATAGAGGGTGATAAGAAGCTGTACTTGGATGGACTTAGGACCCAGGGGAATGTAGGTGAAGGAAACAGGAAGAGACGAAGAGACGCCACACAAACAGCTGTTCACCGCTCGCTGTCAGCTGGATGGTTCTTGTGTTAAAAATATCTGCTTAATAATTTAAAAAAAAAATTGCGTTAACGCGCCCAGCACTAATATTAGACTATATCATTTGTTAATGAAGAAATAATACATTCTTCATCTTACAAATAAAAAGTTGAATACAAAAGCATCACAATTCAAAAAGCTTGGTCTGGTATGACCAGTAGCTCATTGTAGCTAATGTTAGCAAACTTTAGATAGATATAGATATTACCTTTTTTTTCTTTTAATGAAATAGATTCATAAATCCCCAGGATATGTGCAAATGTTTTGCTTGAGTTTAAACATTTTTAACTTGCGTAGACCCAGTTTGTGCCACCTACAGCCCGTGTCTTTCCATTGACTTTGCATGCAATCATGCCAGATCTAAAATTTGCTTCGCTTTCTGACTGATCCGACCGTCAGTCCGATCACCATATGATGATAGCTGACTCAAGAAAATTAAGTGGAATTACATCTATTATAATAAAATAGACCCTTGGGGCCAGTGTATAGCCAAAGTCACACATAGCCCATATCAATCTTCCCTGTCATTAATTGAAACTGCCTTGGAGGAATGCAGTCCAAACAGAAAAGCTTTTATACAACTATTTTCCCACTGCCAACAGCAATTGTAGAAGCTTTCATGCAGTGATAAGAAGTTGAACCACTACTGTCTTACATCAATCGAAAATATTGCAATACATTGAAACACAATTTGAATTACCATACTTGAAACTGATGTTTGATTGCTAGCCTTGAATTGGACTCAGTGAGGGATTTTGCAGCTGTGTTCAGCTACGGCCACATGTTCTCATAGAACAGAGTGACATCATGTTGCCAATTCAACTCAGAGCAGCACCTGTGATGAGGTTACCCTGCTCTGAGCCATAAATAAAACAGCTGGACTACCACTGTACTGAATAACGTCACACTGTAAATGGTGTCATTTGATTGCATCAGGAGGTTCAAGTTATAAAATTCTGTATTAATTATCCATAGTTTAAGTCTATGACTTTAAAGGCCAACGTCCCTGCCATACTACACCAACATAATACCAATTTACAGGCTTTTTTTAATCTGAGGAGGCTTGCATGAAGTGACTGGATAAGTAACATGGATCCCAACAGAGTTAGTGAACATTTAGAACAAAGCAACAATGTATCTTCAGGTTCCTGAGCATTATTACTGGATACATAATATTACAGATAATATCATGAATAATACTCTAAACCTGTGAAAGTGTTTGTGGTAATGGATCTATAACAAGCCATTCAAAGAGCAGATGAGGCCATTTACCAAAAGGTAGGCTACTTTGAAATATGGAGTTTATATTTAGTCTAAAAGAAAATTGTGTAAAAAAGTAATTATCTTTATTTACTTTTAATTACTTTGTAATTACCCTGAGAGACAATCAATGTTTTTCCATACAATATTTGTATATAAGTAGAATCTCTTTTTAAAAATGTCCTTTATTTATTCTTTTTTTCATTTGTGTTATCTATTCAATATTTTTGTTTTGTATTTAGGTTGTTCGACTGATACATACGTTCTGTGTTTGTGTTTAGCTGGATGCATTGTTTGGATATTGTATTTTGGTTATTTTTTGTTTGATTGTTTTGTCATGTGATGACTCATGTCATGTTTTTGTTAATAAAATAAAAATCAGTGGGCCTCATAGTGTATAGTACAGACATAGTGGTTTCCATAGAACACAAGAATTTGCACTGATGCAGTGAATTATTTACTCATTGTTTTAATTATTATTTGTGCAATGTCACATGGACGCATATCACATGGGCTAGAGTGAGTCATGTGTTTGTCCATGAGGACATCACCTGGGATCTTGCTGTTAGGGACTTGTTCACACACGTCAGCTATCCCCTGAGTTTTGGTTACGCCCATACAGCTCTATCTGGTAGAGTTTCCTTGCTTAGAGTTCTCTGGGAGTAAACAGACAAATGTACAGTTTGTGGAAAAAAAAGAGGACAGCAAAACACAGTGCTAGGAGCCTATTTTGTCACACACAATGTGATGTGATGTGATGAAAAGGAGAGAACTCAACCCAGAGGCCCCACATTCTGGTCGGAAAAATATTTCAAAACTGCTGCTGCTGCTTGACTACAGACAACCACACTTCCAAATAGAACATGCTTCCACCTAGCAACACTGAACGATAAGCATATTGCTATGCACAAGGTATTTTGCGTACGTGTTGTGTACATACTGCTGAACTTAAGCTGACAGAAATAGTAAGGCCTAAGGCAGCAATTGAAATCTTGACATTTTGCCATAGTCTGTCTGTAGCTATTTCACTCATGTCTCTCACCACATGCAATCACGACACACGCAATCAAATAAATCAATGCACCAGCCCGGTCGCCTGAAAATAAATTGTTTTGCAAAACACAAGTAAGTTGAATGAGGACATTTTTTTGATGTAGTGATGTAGTATAGCGAGGAAAAATGCAGAGCATTGTTAAAATAACCACTTAACACTGCTGTGACTCCCAATTATTTTGCCCTTTTAGCATCACTTTGCATCTGAGAATAAATGTTTTACTTAATGTATTGTCAAGGTTGCTTAGCGACAAGGGTACAGGGGGATCACTTTGTCCAATATGCAAAAGGTTACAGATACAAAGTGACAAAGTTAGCAGCGAAAACCTGCTACAAAATGGAAACATTTAAGGTTAAAGTCTGGGTAAAGTAAAATCTTAGATTTGTTGTTAAACACAATATACATGTTAGGAAATAATTGCTAAAAATGTGAAAAGACTGAACTGTGTCGTACTGAATTGTGAAGTTAGACCACTGTTTTTCATCATTTTTGTGTTCAAGATATTTTGGGCGGGCCTGAAATCATGGCTCGATGACGCACTGGAGCCTTCCTTATCGTAACCCGTCCCCTAACACCATACAATAACTAGAGTGCGTAGCATCAGTGGTTCTGCCTTTCAAACGAGTAACACACTACGTACTTACCACAGCCTACCGTTAGCTAGCTAGCTAGGCCTTCCTCAACTTTCCGAAATGCATTTTCCATGGACACAAAAAAGCTCATTTAAACTAAAGAAACATTATGACATGAAGAAGAGCTGGATTTATGTTGTGAAGAGCACAACATCCACTCTCAGTGGTTTCTGTGACATGAGAATTACATAATACATGAAAGTTTTTTCAGATTAGAGAATACTGCTTATTTAATCATCCGAATTGGGCTGGGTGGTTGAAAACACTTTTTTTTTGTGGTTTAATAAACCCAGATCACATATTTATTGTTGCTCTTCCCTGACTTTAACTTTGTATGAGGAGTGGATTGAGATGAAAATCTCCAGATGAAAATTCACCTGATAAACGGCATGCAGAGCTACATAAAGAGGAGGTTCCACAATGTTGCACTTTGTTACGCTTTGTTGTTCCGCTACGTTGTTCCGCTACGTTGCTAACCTGCGTTGCCACGCTGCGTTGCACAAATCATGCTCTTTTTTTTCTGGTTCAGAAACGTTGACATACAACGTAGCCCATGGTTTCTAGAAACACACAATGCCAATGGTTCTTTCTTTCTGGCAACTAATTTGACTGCACAAGTAACCACACTAATTATCATCCCTAAATGCTGCTGGCTGCAGCTATTCCATGTCAGCGCCACCGGTTACATGAGAACCTGGGGTGACATTGGATATAGAGAGGAATGTGAATGGTGAAGACTCCTGTCAGTACACAGTGTCCAGGACCATTTTCATGTCAAAGGTTCTTTCACCATCAGTTTATGAGCCGCCATTCAGGAAAATGTCAGACACTGACTGTCGCTCTCTTTGCTCCCTTAGCTCAGTTTCCAACTCAGTATCCTACTGTCTTTGCTAAACAGTTTAAAGGATAAGGCTTTGGATATACAATACCTTCCCTACTGTCAACAAATCCTGAGAAAATACCCAAAACAACAGTAAATAGGTCCCACTAACAAGCCTAAACAGAATCACAAAGTTATAGCTATTATATAGCTATATAATTTTTCTCAAATACACTACATGTATTCTAATTATTTTTCCCATTAGCTTGTTTTCTCATTGCACAGCTCCTGTCTTCCTCTGTTGCTCAGCTTGCAGCCTGTAGTGCTGCTTGCAGTTTGTTTTAAGTAGAGCTTTTATCCAATCAGATTTCGCCCCTATGTCTCTAGGTAAGAAGAGAGGCCCGCTAGGAAGCCTTTGCAGTTTAAGTAAATAGGGACGATATTGTTGATTGTCATAGTGTTCAACCAATCAGATCTTTAGTTTGACAAGTTAGGCGTATTCTTTGACGTGTCAGAGCTACCAAGGTAGCCTACAAGTACATCAGCATTAACGTGCAGCTCAGCATTAACGTGCGCCGTGATTGGTCAGTGGGCTAGCGTCACTGTTGTGAAGCTGAAGCAGTTAGCAGAAGTTAGTAGAAGTAAGAGTTCAAGTTGAAAGATATGTAAGAAGTTATGACATTGACATGACATTTTTAGCATTTTGCTTGGTGTAGCTTTGTTTTTGTAACACTCAATGGCTGAAGGAGGAGGAGAAACAGATTTGGGAGTTACTGGCAACGCCTTTCTGGAGAAGGACATTTCCAGAAAAGCTGGACATTGTGAGAAAAGGTCGGCCAACCCCACAACTAGCAGCCCTGACTCAGCCAGGAAAAGGATTTGTACAAATGGTATTTCTGGCTGACAGCGTTGGAGAAGCGTTGCACATGTTATGGCTGGGAATTCGTTTTATTTGCGACTGAGCGTCTTGGTGTTTGGAGCTATGCTGGATTTGCTAACAAAGGCAGCAACCAGACACCATAGCACGACAGGACACTTACAAGCTACGGTGCTTTTGAAAACTTTTGCTGAGTAGTGTTACTACTGTGTTAATTTTTCTATTGTGTCGTTTTTATGATATGGTTAATATTGTTCCCTCTGATGTGATTAATATTTGAATGGCTCGTGCTCTTCAGTGTGCAGCAGAATACGTGTTGTAGCGCTGCAGTGTTGCTGGATTGATTTGTCATGCTTTGTTGTCATATAAATATATGTGACTGGTTCTTGTGAGTTTGTTCTTGTCATTGTGTGAATTACGTTGATTTTGACTATATGCATTGTCCGTTAATGACGAAGCATCCCGTCATGCGTGTATTCATGTATCTGTTTTCTTTAACAAAGCAAGAATTATGGTCTGAAGAAATGGTGATTGTGTGGCGATTGCTTTAGCCCTGTTTGAATCAGTAGGGAACAGATGCTTAAACGTTGCGGTGATAGTTTAGAGCCGCTGTTGGTTTTCCTGCTCAGCTAATTTAGCATAGCCTCCCAGAACATACGTGCCACAGCAGAGTACAATGTTTTTTCTTCCATGGTGAAAGGCAGCACGTTGTCCGTGACATTAGGTGGGTTGCCAGGTTGAGCACAGTGGCTCCACCGAATTATATTTCCCACAATTTTAGCTTCTGCATTTTCCAAATGCACTAGTATCATTCAAACGTATTGTTCGGTTCGTATGCCTCGTACCGAACGGTTTAGTACGAATACGTGTATTGTTACACCCCTAAAAATAAATAATAACCGTAGCTGTAACGTCATAATGAGGTTATTTGGAGGTGGTTCAACTGTAGAAGGACAACACTGAAGGCTCAGGTATAAAATGGACGGCCCGCCACTGTTAGAACCATTATCTGTAGTTCAGATTATCTTTTCACTCATAAGCCCAAATAGTTGTTTACACTTTGTCCAGTTCTGATAACGTTAGCAACCATACTTTAGCTTAGCAGTTAGCGATGACTTTCCTCTGCCTCTCCTGCTATTTCGCTGCCTCCTTTAGTTATAATGCTACATGTGATGAATGAACTCTAGCCGGTGAGGGCCGACTGGATGTAGCCATCTCCTGGCAGCTCCGGAACAGCCGTGAGGCTGGGTGACTGTCGAACGAGACATAGTCCTAAGCAGAAGCACATGGTTCACCACTAACCACTTCATGTTTCTAACCAGTTCTCCCCTCAGCAACACACCCACTGAGAAACCAACTCTGATTCAAGGTAGTGTCCAGCAACTGCTTTGAGCGTCATATACAATTATAACAGACTTCTGAGGGAAGACCTGGTCTGATTAGGAGAAATGGCCTTCATCCCACTTTGGAGCAAGCAGATCTCATATCTAGAGCCCTGACCGAGTTTATTAGTGGACTTAATCCATGACAACCCAGAGTTGAGACCAGGAAGTCCAATATGTCTTATATAGCTCTTATATGCTCTCTGCGCTTCCACTGACACTTAAATTCATTAAACCTATGAAAAATGAACACCAACACCGCAACAGTGCAACAAAATAGGAAAATTAAATGTGGACTCTAAAATATCAGATCTCTGTCCATCCTAAGCTGTAAATGATATAATATCAGATATTCGTATAGATTTACCTGGCTGTCATTAAGAAATATGTCTGACCTTCATCTGCTACAATGATAACGAATGGCAACTACATCACATACGCCATAATGGGGGACCTCATGAGGGTGATGCAAAGGCTGAGCTCCAAAAGCTCTAGATCTAGTCCAGGTTCATCCTGGTGAAGGTGTTCACAATGAGTGTCTGGAGGCTGAACAACTCCCTTCGGTGGTAGCCAAGAAGAAGGAACCGGCCAACCCACCACCTCAGAAAAAGCATAAGTAGGAATCCCAAGAGCAACTGTACAAGGACGAGCAGTCTGTGGAAGATGATCTGGACCAAGTTGCCACTGACCACTCCGGAAGCCATTACCTATCAGTTTACAAGAGAAAGACTTGGATACCAGTTGAGATGACCTCTGTGGATGTCAATCCAGCAACCAAGATGGAGGGTGCTTACAGACACTTGACAACATTGTTATTGTGCACTGCTCCCCAGGTCCTTATTTTGAATTTAAATCTGAGGTTTTTATCAAGTAATTATTGTAGGTTATTTTAATATTGATGTGGACGTTGATAATATTGCATTCAACTCATTATTAGATTTGATTGCTTTCTGTCAGACTGTGCAGAAACCCACACACTGTTTTAATCACACCCTCAACCTTGTTCTGGCTTAATTAAGGCATTCGAATTGAACATTTAATAGTCTTTCCACAGAACCCTCTTTTATAGATCATTATTTATTAGTTTTGGATTTCTTACTACTGGATTACACCCCAATTGGCAAATGTTTATACACTAGATGTCTGATAGTGCTGTAGCTAAATGTAAGGAAGTGATTCCATCGGCTTTAACTCAATTCCATGTACTAAATATATCACAGAGGACTCCTATGCTAACTTCAGTCCCACCCAAGTTGATCATCTGGTCAATAATGCTACCAGCTCAGTAAAAGGCTCACACTCAACTCTATTGCCCCTCTAAAAAAGAAGATAATAAAACAAAGGTAGTTACCTGGTATAACCCTCAAACCTGCAAATTAAAGCAAACATTGCAAAAACTTCAAAAGATTTGTCATTCCGCCAATTTGGAAGACTCTCCATTAGTCTGGATAGATACCCATAAAAAGTATTTAAAAAAGCCTGTCCGCAATGCCAGAGCAGCCTATTACTCATCATTAACAGAGAAAAAAAACAACAACCTCAGCTTCCTTTGCAGCACTGTAACCAGGCTAACAGAGTCACAGCACTATAGAGCCACGTATTCCTATAGCCCTCAGTAGTTGTTCTTTAGTTTATTTTAATGATAATGTTTGGATCATAAAAGACAAAATGGATCAACCATACACTGGTTTATCCTCAAACACAGGGACCTCAGAAACAGCTGTAAAACCTGACCCATATTTAGAGTGCTGGACTCTCACTAGTTTGCCTGCAATGATTTCTTCATCTAAGCCATCTACATGTCTCTTAGGCTCCATCTCGACTCGGCTGCTTAAAGAAGTTTTACCCTTAGGTAGCACCTCTTTATTAGTTACAAGCTGTCTTTACTAACATGTTGTGTGCCAAAGTCCTTTAAAGTAGCTGTAAATAAACCCACTCTTGATCCAGAGGTTTTAGCCAATGATACACATAATTATAACCTGCCCTTTCTCAGGAGAAAGGGCAGGAGGAGCTACTGGTAGCTACGGGCGTACCTTAGGTGGGTGTGAGACGACATAGAGAAACAACTTTGTTTGTTCAAAACAACAATGGCAACTCCTAAAAATGTTGCAATAGCATAAGCTCTATCAGAACTGGGGAGTATTTCTGCATTTGCTTTTGAGTTTTATTGACGGATGGTTTTTCCAAACAGTTTGGAGTGATGGCTTCTCAGATGGTTCTGTGTAATGGCTTACTGATTGAATCGCTCCCTAGCTTTTTGTCACTCATACACATGTACACACACAAAAATTACTATTTTCTACGAGTGTCTTGTTGCCATCTGAGCAGTTTATCTTACACGATCATGGGCTTGAGCTCACACCTGGATATATTGTTTCATTATTAATAGCAAAGAGCACACATCATATTTCTTGTATAAGCCAACAGATGATATCTCCATTTCATCACATTGACCTAGCAGAGAGTAGGGTGGGATAGCAGGAATTATGATCCCTAAATTCTCACCAAACGTGTGTGTGGGAACATGGGCTCTTTAGCACCACCTCTCATGCCAAGATGTCACAATACTAGAATACAAATACTATATGTGTTAACAAAGTGCAGTGCAACCTGTAAACAGTATGTATGCAGGTGGATCAACAAGTGGCTTAACCAAATGTGGCTCACCGAACAAATCAAGGCCAATCAAGTTCCAAAGCAAAGTGTGGAGCAGCATTCCCCAGGTGTAAGATGGCGCAGATGTTCCATAATGCTACCTTGGCTCAAACCACCAAATGACACAAAATGGCTGCAGGGGAAGCAGTTTCCTTTCCAGCCATTATATAACCTCAGTTCAGCTCTGAAAACATCTCATTGCCTCTAACCACTCAGACATGTTAAAACCGATCAGAGGATATTCTTGCATGAGAGGTTAAGGAATCAACTCTGTGGGGGAAATAAATGTCAACTCCAATAGCTGTTCATGCATTTCACTCAAAACCTCAAATGTCAACCTCATGAAGAAAGGTCAGGTATCAAAAAGGTCTTTAAACTGCCGTTGTGCTTCTTCCAAACTGCATGTTGGGTGGTTGTACATTTTTGGAAACCCACTCCTTTCCGATATCGGAATCTGGGCAACCATTTATGCAGCTTTCTGGCAATCCGACTCTCACCCACTTCACGCTGTGAGTGGTCATCTGCGCGGAGGTGAGGAAGGAGCCAGGGTTTGAGCTTCTCTCTCTTGCTCACTTTATTCATCTGCATAGGCAACTTCTCTTCTTGGCAACTCTGAGAGGTTACATGGTCACCACATGCTGGCACCTTGGCAAATGGGGCGGCTGGCAGGTCGTCCGCTAATAGGAAGAGCATCGGTTCGATACCCAGCTCCTCCAGTATGCATTGCAAAGTGTCATTGGCCAATGTGTGAATGAGCATTTAGATTAGAATCTGATGGGCAGGTGGCAATTTGTATGGCAGTGTATGAATGTGTGTGTGAATGGGTGAATGCTATATAAATGCAAGTACATTTAACATTCCATATACCAAATACTTTCTCTACAGGCAACAGTTGTTTTTGCATTCCCGTTTGTTTTTTATGTGCAAAGTCATAAACAAAAGCATGCTCACCTATGCTCACTCAAAGCTTTCATTTATGACTGTGCAATAGATTTCCTCAGGGCAGATTTTCCCTCTGCTTTGAAGTGGGAAACAATATAATTTTTTTGTGTATTCTTAATACCTTCACTTCTAGTTTGGTGACTACACATAAAAGGCGTTTGTGTAAACAGCGCTGTGCAGTAGGAGATCCTTTTTCTTTTTTTACAGTGGAATAAAACAGCTTTGGCCTTCATGTTTTTTTACAGCTGAGGAGGCTGATCCTGAACCCCTGTGTTTCAAAGCTTCTTGAGCTCTGCAAAATCCTCTACCCAGCAAAACCCCTACCCCCGCTCTTCTGCAGAGCGCTTACTATAGGCCCTCATTCCCCCTATCTTCTTTTAAACACCAATAAAATCTTTTACATTTCCTCAGCAGGCAGTTAAAATTGGGCTGACTACCGTGCATTCCCCCTGTACTCTGCAGAATCTCTCCATGTCAAGCTCTAGTTTTCTTTTTCTGTTGTTGTTGTTCCCTGCCTTCACGTATTGTCACCCTTGCTTTAACCCTCGCTACACCTTGAGGAGATGGCACAAGAGAAGAAGCAGCTTGTTTTACGACTAGAACTTTGGGTGCCTTGTTTGTTTTTCCTGGGTCACCTTTTGTCGCAAAGGGGGTTCTTTTTTGACATACGAGAAGGATGCCAGGCCTTAAGTATTTCACACCTTAGCGGCCATTTGTAAAAGCTGTTATGAGCACACTTCCCGACTGCCTGGAAGTGTGCTGGTCCCACCCTTCCTCTCTCCCAGTGTCTTCCTCGCTTCTCTTCTCTTTCCTACCTTTTTTTTTCTTTTTCCATCCTATCTCCCCTTCCCAAACGTTCTTCCCCCTCTCTCCCTGCTTGCCTTTTTTCTATACTTTCCTTGGCTCAATGCCCTTTCTTTTCTTTATTCCGTCCCTTTTTCCAAATTGAATCCCCGTCCTTGGTTCTGTCCTTTTTTTTCAGACATATTAATATTAATTCCTTTTCCACATACTTGGATGTGCTCGATCACTTCCTCCAGTACAATCCTTCCTTCTTTCCTTCTTTCTTATGTTTTTTCCTTCGATTCCGCCCCTCCACACCCACATGACCAACATCATGCGAAACCACTCATGACAGTACTCTCTGCCAGCTCTGCCATGCAGACAGTTACGACCCAGAAGCAAGAACCTGTTATAGCACTAAGTCCCTTGGGCAGGCCTCGTTTTGTAACCTCAGTCAACTCTGAACAATTTATAGCTCACTTACACTGCCGGAACTTTTCCAAGAACCCAAGAAACTTTTTTAGGACCCAAGGAACCGTAGCTGCACTTCGACCTAAGGAGCCAGGATATAGATTTAGTTCCTCATCACTCCTGGCTTTGGGGGTAGAATGTTCCATTAGCCCAGGAACTATCGGGGTGGAGTTTGGTAAACGTTTCAATGTGGTTACACAGTAAAGCAGGAATAAATGACTGTACAGTTGCTTTTGTGTTCACTCTCACCATCTGCATGCATCCATTTTAACATTCGAGAGCTACAAAGAACGACACATTTTTTCTCTGATTGCTGTCGGGATGTAAAGAGAATTACAACAAATGTTGACAACAAAAAATGTTTGCTAACCCTAGAATATAGACATTACTTTAAAAAGCAATTTTGCTAACATTAGCATTATTAAAGGGGATGATGTTGCAGGTTTCGTAGCGATCGTTCATCAAAAGCTTTCTTTAACATGAGTATAATACAGCTTGTGGAAAAGAAAACAATAGACAACTAAACTAACCTGGTGCTCCTTAGTTTCTGAAACTATTTGTTAAAGAAACAGCTTTAGGATCATCTCCATATCCTGTCACACTCTGTGCACCTGTGAGCCAGTGTTTGTGTTTTGCAGCATGCTTTAAAGCTAAATGGATTGTGACGTTTAAGCCCTTCAGAAAAGGAAAACCAAGCAGAGATGATGTCTTGACACAGTTGGCAAGTTAAAATGCTCCATATTACACCTATATACACACATATTTGTATGAGGCAGTTTCCATGTTTTATCCATCATGATCTTTATTGCATTTCTAGCCCAGTTATGATAAAGAGAACAATTAGTAAGAGTATAAAGGGTGTTAAGAGTGCAAGCGCGGACAATAGTTTCCTCAATGCTCCAGCAGAACTTGATACAGCACTGCTCCGAGGTGTGGGTGTTAACCACTGCACACTGTGAGGCATTTCTAACATGAATGCAGCCTGCCATTAGCCTAGCAGTGAAGATAATACAACTTCCTCTTTCCACATGTTAGAACCTGACAGCCAATTGGAGCCATAAAAGTCCAGAAGGTTCCCATAGCCAGCAGTTCACACCAGGCAGACTGTTGTTAACGTTAATGAGGTGTGATGGCAGGCTGCTTGGTTGTCAAGGTCAAGGCTAGCACTGCTAACAACACAGGGAAGTGGCTGAGCACCTCAACGCTGTGGTTACAAAACAAGAAGGAAGCAGCGTTTAAGTAGCGCAACCAAGGGTGTACGCTCTGTAGTTCTATGTCCATTTACGTATACATTCATACAAGCATGATTCACTAACATGTGTTGAAGAGTGTTGCATATGCTTGGTATGTAAAGCGTAACCTTTTCCGGTTTTTAAGTAGAATATTCTACCATACTTTCATGATCACGTTAACTGCATCATTGTTGTTTCTTGTTTGTAAAATAATTTGTGTTGCAAATTATGATTTGTTTGGTTCAAAGGTAAATGCTTTTTTATATATATAATGGTTTCAGAAGCAGTAAATGCTTTATCTGGTGAGAAAATGTGTTTAAGTCTAGAGGGAGAGGCTACTGATTTGAAAGGGGCTGCCTTGTCATACTGGAGTCAGTCTTGGTTCCTTGGTTGGTCAAAAGACCAAGGCCAATAGCCTCAACATGGTACACTACCAGGAAAACCACTCCGTGAGCCGGCCGATGGAGAGAAGATGCAGCGAAGAAGCAGGGTCCACCTGCAGCAGCAGGACCTGAGGATCACCACCTGCTTCCTGGGAGCCAACACCTACACCTCGCTGCCGGGGGCCCAGGCCGTATTGTTGGGCCCTCTGGATGGAAGGGAGGCACAGTAGAACCAGAACCACGACTGCACTGGGCAGACTCTGCTGCAGTAAAATGAGAGGTTTTCTTAATGGAATCTGCTCGGATTCCATTGACTGGCTGCTAATAGCCAGTAACCATGAAAATCCCTCACAATATGAAAGAGTCTGTGAACCATATATATGAAGCATTTCAACTGTTGTTTACACAAGTTGACCTACAGTACCGCATCACGCCACGGATCTCACATGCACTCTTTCTGACACACACCCATACTCAAACTATTATATATCCACTATGTAGAGATGAATAGTGTGGGAGTTCCACAGCAGACTGATTATGTGTATAAATACTCACACATCCAACCCAGTCCAGGTTCTATACATGTTTCTTTTGTATTACAAGCAGTCAGCAGAAGGGCAAAGTCTTATCTTTAGTCATGATCCTGACATGGTCAGGTCACATATTTAACCTTTGACCCTAGCACTGCCGCTGAGAGGTCTGCCAGGAGAAGCCACCGTGTTTGCTCCAGAAGGGAGGAGAGAGAGACAACCGGGCTGAGAGAGGGGGAGAAAGAGGGGATAACACGGAAAGAGTGTATGTGTTTATGTCAGACTCAGTCCAATGTAAACAGCTTGGATGCTGTCTGTCACCACGGCCCAGTAACACGGTTGTCCTGTTTTCACTGTCCAATTTCCAGCTGTTATAAAAGTACTTTTAGGGGCTGGGGTTATGGAAGCACACCATATATTGAAGCTGCACCCAACAGTTTTACAATGCTCTGAGGAGAGTGAGGTAGTTTGCTGCATTACCTCTGTTTGTAAAATAGAACAAACTGTGCATGTCTGTGCTGAGGTTTGCCAGAGGTCAGAGAATCTCCAGACCGATAGGGTATGCTCTCATTCATCACATTTAATGCCCCTTGAGCAAGGCACTAATCCCCAGTTCTTCAACTGCTGGTCACGATCTACTTTATAAAAGCATAGTGTAAAGGTTTATGTACCAGTTCCCAATTATTCCGAATGTCATAAGAGTTAAAGACAACAGCACTGACAAACAATGTTATTCCCACTTTGCCTTATTTTAACACTAGAATGGCCAATGGTTGAGGTGTGTCTATAAGAAGGCCAACAAGCTACGAAAAGGAGGTAAATCACACACTGTTTAGTACAAGTGGACGTTGTCACTGTGACGTTACCAATTGGTTAATAGACTCTGCTTTTGAAGCCTTGAGTTCTACATTGAGTGGGCGACTGTGGCTGATTGGAGAGCAGGGCCGTCTTTCAATCAGAGGGTTGGCGGTTCAAACCCAGGCTCTGGTGCCACTGGTTGCATGTCGATGTGTTCATTTAGTAAATGTGTCGACTTAACCCCCAATAAATTCCTTCCGTAGCTGGGCCTACGGTATGATAGCATCTGAATTGTAAGTCGCTTTGGATAAAAGCGTCAGCTAAATGACTGTAATGTAATGTACATTTTGGCCATTGACATTTGGGTTTTCGGTTGTTGCCATCCTCTGCATTTTAAATCAAGAAGTGATAGGAAACCAAAATGTTATAATTAACTTTTATGAACTGAAAACACACTGAAAGGTATAAAGTTCTTTGATGAAACCACTGACAACTCCCAGCCCTAAAGCATCCCCTGCTTTATGGTCTGTTTGACTCTAAATGGACCATCATTTACTAAATGAACATCATGCTGTATTGAAGAAGACTTGGAACCAGAGATTGAGACCATAAACTCATGTTTACAATGTTTACTGAGGTATTAAATCAAGAGAGAAGTAGAGTCATTTTCTCATAGACTTCTATACAACCAGAGGAGTCGCCCCCTGGTCAGTTTTAAGGCACTTCTGCATTGGCTTCACTTTGTAGAACCAGAGGCTGCCTCTTGGGGTCAATACAAATAATACAACCATCTCTATGTGAATTAAAATAGAATGAATGAATAAACAATGTAGACATGAAAACATTCTGACAATCCCTATAAGGGTACATTAACAGTTTTAATATTCAACTTCCGTAACATTGAGGGGAACAAAAAGAATCGTCAAAATCAAAGCAGCAATGGCCGAGATGCTGACTTTAATGCCCTAAAGCTCAGGAACTAGTTGATCCTAAATTCAACTGACAACATAACCTGTTAAACGCTCACATCTGACAAATTCTGATTCTCAATTTTTAACAGACGATCTTTTAAAAATCGGTGTTCCCCAAGCCCTAAATGAAGGGAAGTCTGCGAGCAAGTTCAGGGAGTCCTACCATGCTACCATGTTGTTTAAGGGGATCACTGATCTTACATATCAAAGTCTACAGGTTCGGGGAGGACTATGGAATATATTGGGGGAAAAATGTTTTACAAGTCCATTTGTGGCTCCAGAGGGAGCTGTGTGAAATCTAATAAATTGCCTTCAATACATCTGCTTCTGCTGCATAGTTTCACTTTTTAAAAAAGTTGTTTACGCTGTACACATTCTCAGGCTAGGGGAGTAATGGATTACATGGAACAGCATTACGTAATTAGTGTGTGAAAACTATATTCCTTTACAGTTACACGAGTCTCACACCACACACTGAGCTGCAGCAGATCAGCGAGGGAGCTGTCAGAGGTAGGTGTGGCCCACGTTAGTGAAAGAGGATGGTTTGAACTTTCCAGTTCATCAAGATTATTCATTTGGCCGAGAGGCATCCCATCGTGAAGAGACGGTTCATAAGAAATGAACAGACGGCTTCAAATTTCTGGTCCAGCAAACATGATGCAGGATTATATATTAATACATATTTTGAAGTTTCATAAGGTTACCCTTTTAATTATTATTATTAATAACTTCCATCCACCTCATCTTCCCCTCCTCACACACAGCAACGTCTCTGTAATTGTCTACGTCTTCAGTCCAAAAGCCAACATTTATTGAAAAAAATGAGATGTAATAATTTCCAAAATTCACAATATTTTTTATCGCTTCTGTTTTGTTGGCTTTAAGTGTTTCAATACAACATTTTTACTGCGGCCATAAAATACAAAGGAAGGCCCACTCCTGTATTAACAGGGCAGTGTGGCAGCAATCTAGCAGCACCATAAATTACATTTATATAACCACAATAACACTAAATCATATTTACCCATTTTTTAAGGCTATGACATCAAAAAATATGACATAATGACATTCGAAGCTTCATTCAAAAAACCTCATTAAAAGGTTTGAATGCAAAAAAAAATGACATTTGCTACAGTCCTAGAAATTTGTATATAGTTTAATTCAATTTCATTTACAGTCCGGTAACTCTCCATCTTACTCCAAAACCTGTGTTCATAGAACCCAATGTTTCTTGAGTAATGCCCTGGATTTTCATTGGGGATATTTTTCCTCTTGTCTATATATCGACTGACAGCTTCTATGCGTTTTATAAACCACACTACACAGGATTAAGATGACATCAAATGAAACGCAGGGAACACAGTAACTGCACATATGTCATTCGTCTGAACTTGGGTTTCCTGGTATGAGTTCTGCATCTCTCTTCATCATCTTAAATCTCGCTCTGGTCACGGTGCCAAAGAATGTTCACTTGTTTACATGATCCATCATTCCCAAGTGATGAAACGTGTAAACCGAAACATTCTTTGGCAACTTTGTCGGTTTCAGGAGTAATATTATGGGAAGAGATATATTCTTGCATGTTCCTTGAGATATAACAAAGTACTGCAGATGTATACAGTGATTATTCAGAAATATACCTACCTTTAAACTCCTGAATACCAGAAACAGCCTACATGCCACATGTTTTTCAGCAGGAACTGCTTTTATGATGTCTTGCTTGACGCCTTTTTGGTATGCTTTATAGTTTTACCCTTTCATTATGCAATTGGTACATAGTGTATGTGTATATCGGAACATGATGACATCACTACAACAAAGTCTGACTTGGCAAGACACCATTTTAAACAAACAAACAGTTTAACCAGATTATCAAGACTACTTTATTTGGAGATAAAAGTGAGGGCACCTGAAATATAAAAAGTCCAAGTGACACCAGGAAGTCGGTCTGTAAACTGTGACGGATGTTGACAGTGAACAGTTGGGGTAATAATTTCCCCTGTGCTTTTTCTTCAAAATAACTGGCTAACCTGGGGCTTTAAAACTTGTCTTGACAAGTTACTGGCCTCACACGCTAACCTGACAGTTGACAAAACCCTGGTGGTTCTCCGATGTTCTTGCGGCTAGCTAACAAACCTAAAATACAACCTAAAAATAATAGTGGAGATGTTGGAATGCATATTTTTCTCTATTGTTGGAGAATAGCTTTTTTACCCCACTTCAAGTCTTTGTTCTAAGACAATGCGAAGCTAAACATGTTCAAGACCTCTCAAATGATTATCTCATCCAGCTACGGTTTTCCTAACCGAAGATGCTGATCACTTCTGGTCACAACCACTTTACTTGAAGCCTGACAGGATGGATTTACATGTGATCACATGATCTTGTGATATTGCGAGAATCCAGCTGCTGAGTAACAATGCACTGCTTGGATTAGTAATAGGGATGTATGGCCTAACACTACCACACATCCCATGTATTGAGTGTTACTGTTACTGTACTACTGTCACTGTAGTAGTGTTACTGAGTAATACTACTACAGGTGGAGTGACGCTGGCTATAAGCACACGTGTTTTCTGTATTAGAATGGTGTTATTGGTCGCAGATGTGGTCACATGACAAATGTGAAAACAAGTAACCGACCAAACATTCACGCATTTAACCACCCAGCAAAGTCTACCTATCCATCATTGAAGCAATTGAGAAGCTAATCACAGCAACCCGCAACTGCAGAGGACTGTGGTAGAGTGCCATGCAGACTCTCAAACCAGGCCAAGCTGAACATCAACACAGTTCTTCCCCACTGCACATTCCAGCTTAAAGTCCAGGCAACAGTCAAAGGAGCCAGGCAATTACAGTGCAGCCGCCTGCGTCACTTTATTGTTTACCTTCCAAATGTTCAGAAGCCTCTAAAGCCTTTTGATGTCATGTCCTTGAGTTCGGGGGGGCTTCGCTTTCTCTCCGAGGGGAAGAAAAAGGCGTGAGTAATGTGTTCAGTTCCAGATGTGTGCCATGTTACCAACTCGGTTCCAACTAACTGTCTCCTTTTTGTCACCTTAACAGAAGGATCAAATAATAGTCACACATGCTTTTCTTTCTTTTTTTTGAAACTTTTACCTCTAAATGAGATTTTTTTTTCATAATGTTCAGATTGACTTTAAAGCTACGGTTGGTAATCTTCTACAAAAACATGTTTTTTTATATTTGTTGGTCATATTACATCCCAACAGAAATCAATAAATCAAATGCACAGACAAAAAAAAAAAGACAAAAGTCCAGTATCTGTGGCTGTCACAGGACTGTAATAAGCTCTAAAATGATTGGAGCTCTGAGTATGTACGGAGGCGTTAATACTTTATGCACTGTGCGCTGTATTATTCTCTGAAACGCCAGAGGGCGTACAAACTAAATGAACTGTGAAGAATCAAAAAGATAACGAGTGTAACTCGAGATATGCCCATAGACTGTAGGTGTAACTGCTAAAAGCCACAAACTAACCTTTGACTAATGCCGAGGAGGGATTGTAATTATCAGTAAACTCATATCTCATATTCGTGGACTACTTTACTGCCTAGCCTAAGTCCCAAAAAGAAAGAAGTTAAGTATTAAATGCATTATAAAGAAACAAAGGTTGATTATCCTGTAAACTATTTGATTTGGCTGGTTTCGTAAAATTAATTAATTTTCACCAAGATTATATTCCCGACAAATCTAAAAGTAGTTGTGTTCCCTCAAGAGAGAGCTTCACCAAAATGTACAGAAAATGAGGGCATAAAAGTAATCTTGTCATGATTAGGCTTTGCCTCTGTGTTTTTCTACCCTCCTCACTCTACCTGTCAGTCACTCCCTCAGCCTATTCCCTTCACCTGCCTCTGATCACCAATCAAGCACTTCCCCCTCATCAGCACAACTCCTCTCACCTGTTCTTCCCCCTACATAAACTCCTGCCCCTCAATCACTCCTTGCCAGATCCTTGTATTGTCTATCCGCCCGTTCGGCTTGTCCTGTTCCCGGTTTTCCCGTCTGTCTTCCCTGTCCTGCTGGAGTTTCCTCCCTCGTCTCTTGTCTGCTCTGTGGATCCCCTGCCGATTCCTGTATGGTCTGTTTTTTGGATTATTTGTTCATTAAAATTACTCTTTTCACACTACTCTGCCTGGTCTGCGCTTGAGTCCTCCACCATGCCCCGTGACAGAAGAACCTGGCCAGAAGTGGACTCAGCAGACCACCATTGGGATGGTCGTCTCCCTGAGTGGGTTTTACCGTTTGTGGGAACCCGCCCTGCCTTTGGAGGGCCTCGGAGGGTCCAGAAGGCAGGCTGTGACTTGTGGGAGTCAGGGGACCAATGTTTCGAGTGCTTTTCCCCTGATTGGCATGAACAGTTTGCGGGAACCCGCCTGGTCTTGGGAGGGCCTCCGAGTCTTCAAGGGGCTAACCGTTACCTGGTGGACTGCCCTGTGAACCCTCGAGGGAAGCAGAGGAAGGGTCAGCAATTCCCCGTTCCCTTGGGGCCGCTGCCGTTGGACCCACTTCGGGAGATGTGCTGGGCCAGAGGAGGACCTGCAGGGCCGCTGAACCCCCAGCAGGCTAGCCTCGAGCTGGAATTAAGCCGCTCTGTTACCCCAAAGAAGAGGCAGAGGCAGCGAAGGGGTCAGTCTTCCATTCCCGCTGGGCCGCAGCGATCCCCCGTTCCCGCTGGGCCGCAGCGATCCCCCGTTCCCGCTGGGCCGCAGCGATCCCCCGTTCCCGCTGAGCCGCAGCGATCCCCCGTTCCCGCTGAGCCGCAGCGATCCCCCGTTCCCGCTGAGCCGCAGCGATCCCCCGTTCCCGCTGGGCTGCAGCGATCCCCTGATCCCGCTAGGCCACAGCTAACTCCAGCTCCCCCTGTCTACGGTCCGACCGACTCCAGCTCCCCGTGTCCTGTCTACGGTCCGACCGACTCCAGCTCCCCGTGTCCTGTCGACGGTCCGACCGACTCCAGCTCCCCGTGTCCTGTCGACTCCAGCTCCCCTTGTCCTGTCGACGGTCCGACCGACTCCTGCTGTCGCCTCGGCAGCGCAGCCTCTCCCGGACCCAGCCGCCGACGTCTCGTCGCCGCAGCGGTTCCCGGCTGCCGTCGCCGCCTCGGCGCCGCAGCCTCTCCCGGACCTGACCGCCACCGCCTCGGCACCGCAGCCTATCCCGAACCCGGCCGCAGGCGCCTCAGCGATTCAGTCACTCCCGCACCACTCGGTCGCCGCCGATGAGGTGAGCCTATTCCTAGCAGGCTTTGCCATTTGGTTGAGCCTCGCCGCCTCAGAGCCGCAGCAACCTCCTGTGCCTGACGCTGCCGCCTCCGTGCCGCAGCGACCTCCTGTGTCTGCCGCTGCCGCCTCCGTGCAGCAGCGACCTCCTGTGCCTGCCGCTGCCGCCTCCGTGCAGCAGCGACCTCCTGTGCCTGCCGCTGCCGCCTCCGTGCAGCAGCGACCTCCTGTGCCTGCCGCTGCTGCCTCTGTGCAGCAGCGACCTCCTGTGCCTGTCGCTGCCGCCTCCGTGCAGCAGCGACCTCCTGTGCCCGCCGCTGCCGCCTCCGTGCAGCAGCGACCTCCTGTGCCTGCCGCTGCCGCCTCCGTGCAGCAGCGACCTCCTGTGCCTGCCGCTGCCGCCTCCGTGCAGCAGCGACCTCCAGTGCCTGCCGCCGCCGAGGAGCAGCGACCTTCAGCTCCCGCCGCCGCCGAGGAGCAGCGACCTTCAGCTCCCGCCGCCGCCGAGGAGCAGCGACCTTCAGCTCCCGCCGCCGCCGAGGAGCAGCAGCGACCTCCAGTCCCGGCCGTTGCCGTCTCCGAGGAGCAGCAGCGACCTCCAGTCCCGGCAGCCGCCGTCTCCGAGGAGCAGCGACCTCCAGCTTCTGCCGCCTCCGAGGAGCAGCGACCTCCAGCTTCTGCCGTCTCCGAGGAGCAGCGACCTCCAGCCCCTGCCGCCGCCGTCTCCGAGGAGCAGCGATCACCAGCCCCCGAGATCCAGCCGGAGCCCCAGTGTTTCCAGTCCGGCTCCTCCGAGCTCCAGTCGGAGCCTCAGCCCGTCCAGTCCGGCTCCCCCGAGCCTCAGCCCGTCCAGTCCGGCTCCCCCGAGCCCCAGTGTTCCCAGTCCGGCTCCCCTGAGCCCCAGTGTTTCCAGTCCGGCTCCTCCGAGCTCCAGTCGGAGCCTCAGCCCGTCCAGTCCGGCTCCCCCGAGCCTCAGCCCGTCCAGTCCGGCTCCCGCGAGCCTCAGCCCGTCCAGTCCGGCTCCCGCGAGCCTCAGCCCGTCCAGTCCGGCTCCCGCGAGCCTCAGCCCGTCCAGTCCGGCTCCCGCGAGCCTCAGCCCGTCCAGTCCGGCTCCCGCGAGCCTCAGCCCGTCCAGTCCGGCTCCTCCGAGCCTGTCCAGCCCGGCCGTCCGCCGGAGCCCCCGCTTCGGAAGCGAGTCCTGCAGTCCGGCCGTCCGCCGGAGGCCCCGCTTCGGAAGCGAGTCCTGCAGTCCGGCCGTCCGCCGGAGCCCCCGCTTCGGAAGCGAGTCCTGCAGTCCGGCCGTCCGCCGGAGCCCCCGCTTCGGAAGCGAGTCCTGCAGTCCGGTCGACCGCCCGAGATCCAGCCTCTAGAGTCCTGTTCCCCGTCTGATTTCCAGCCTCTAGAGCCCTGTTCCCCGTTTGATTTCCGGCCTCTAGAGCCCTGTTCCCCGTCTGATTTCCGGCCTCTAGAGCCCTGTCCCTCCTCCGGACCCCCTCCACCCACCCGGTTTTGGACTCTGACTCTCGGCCTCTGCGGAGTGCTAGCCCTCCTCCGGGCCCCCACCACCCTCCCTGGGGAGGCGTTTGTTTTTTTGGGACGTCTGGAATCCGTCCCTTGGGGGGGGGGTACTGTCATGATTAGGCTTTGCCTCTGTGTTTTTCTACCCTCCTCACTCTACCTGTCAGTCACTCCCTCAGCCTATTCCCTTCACCTGCCTCTGATCACCAATCAAGCACTTCCCCCTCATCAGCACAACTCCTCTCACCTGTTCTTCCCCCTACATAAACTCCTGCCCCTCAATCACTCCTTGCCAGATCCTTGTATTGTCTATCCGCCCGTTCGGCTTGTCCTGTTCCCGGTTTTCCCGTCTGTCTTCCCTGTCCTGCTGGAGTTTCCTCCCTCGTCTCTTGTCTGCTCTGTGGATCCCCTGCCGATTCCTGTATGGTCTGTTTTTTGGATTATTTGTTCATTAAAATTACTCTTTTCACACTACTCTGCCTGGTCTGCGCTTGAGTCCTCCACCATGCCCCGTGACAAATCTAAGTGATTTAAAGTAATATATTAGAACTATAAATGGAACTCTTCTGCACATGAGGTGTTCCCAGGTATTGTTTGTTCTTTTCCCAGTTTAGAGATGGTTGGAGCTGGCGGTTTGTCGAAGTCACCATTTATTCAAAAGAAACTTAAGCTATAAATTGTCCCACCTGAACCAGTGCAGGAGATTATTTTAATCAAGTGCAGTTTCACAATCACAGTCCAGAAAAGAAGTCTAATCAGCCAAGTAAAAACACAACACAATGCTTGTTTTTTAGTTTTACAATTTTTAGATTAGGACCCTAGAATAAAAGAATAAAATAATGAACCAGAAAATAATGAGTCTGACCAACAATAGGCCTCTGGTTTCACTGCAGTAAACTGTTCCGTGATAAATTAACTACTTGTTTTGTATGCACGCAGAAACAAATTTTACTTTCACATGTCAAATAGAGCTATCAAGTAATACTTATTTGGCAGATCTAAATGTTATTTCACTCAATAATGAGTCATTAATAGTAATTAATGCTCTTGTTCATAATTTTCTGTTTGGATAACAGTATCATTTGGCTTATAGAAGTAGGTTAGCAACGTACCGTTCCATGTTCCTTTCACCAGCGGATGTGGGTTGCAGTGTTAGCAGACTCATCAAGGTAGCCTATAGATGTCCCGCTCCCCATCAACGTCTCCCAGATCATCGTAGGTGATCATGAAGCCTTCCTGGGACAGGCAGGGTATGTGAAGCATATTTTGGATCTGCACTTGGCTTCCTCACTGCCAGGAGGCCTCCTGATCAGACGCCCAAATCACCTGTTGCTGGTAGAGACCTGCCAATCACTGTGTAGCCCCGCCCTAAAGCATACTCTGCTTTATGGTCTATTTGTCTCTAAATAGACCATAATTTACTAAATGAACATCATGCTGTATTGAAGAAGACTTGAAACTAGAGATTGAGACCATAAACTCATGTTTACAATGTTTACTGAGGTAATAAATCAAGAGAGAAGTAGAGTCATTTTCTCATAGACTTCTATACAACCAGAGGAGTCGCCCCCTGATGGACATTAGAGAGAATGCAGGTTTGAAGACACTTCTGCATTAGCTTCACTCGGCAGAACCGGCGGTTGCCGCCTGTTAAATATGTACAGTATAAACTTCCAAACATACATTAGTGATGTCACAAAATGCCTGAGGTGCCCTTGAAATCAAAACAGCAACATTTCCCCATCGATGAGCAGCACGGTAACTGGAAAAGAAAAGGAGTCTTTCAAGTGGATCTGTTACTGAAACAAACACGCTCTCTGTGGAGCGACTGAAACTGCCTGTGTCATAAAGGCTTTGTTGAGTTTAGGGCCTGTGGGAAGCCCCGGGCCCCCGACCAATTCAAGCAAGCTGCTCTCAGCCGGTGAAACCAGAGAAATGGCAATGCTCACAGGAGCAGGGATAGTGACTCAAAGACACCCATTCACCAGCCAAACTCTCCTCCCAGGGGTGTAAGCCCGACAAGCAGAACTACACAAGGATCACTCACTCTCTGTTGTCACCTAAATGGAGTTTTTAATCTATATTTCCCATTGATCATTAAAGCATGCTCGGTAAATTGTTAACACAATCTCTGACCTTATTGACTTTTGAGAGTTTTTTCAAAAACAGTTTTGAATCAACAACAACTGTATTGTTAACCTTTCACCCAAAATATTCATCACTGTGTACTGGCTTCATTGAACATCTTGTAAAAACGAAGAAGATGTATGTTTATAATTGCAAGAAAATCCCGTTCCCCTTTTAAAGCTACAAGATACGAGATTGGGAACATTGCTTCTCAACGGCTCTCAACATGGCGACACCTGAGCCGAAAGGTTCTAGCTAGTTCTAGGGGGGGGGGGGTGCTACGCTTCCATGACAGTGTTTTCAGCGGCGACTGTGAGCTGACCAGGGTGTATGTATTAGGTATTTATGTGTATATAGCAGTAATGGGAAAATATTAAACTCATTTTGAGTGAAATGTAAGCTATGCTTTGGACAAAAGTGCCTGCCCAATGGTTATTCTTTTTAATTATTCACGTCATCAAGATGTCAATAAAGCTTGCACTAAAGTCATAATCCTGAAATCCTGTATTTGCTTGTAAACAAAAGCAGTTATGTTTATGCTCAGTGTTTCTCAACAAACAGCTCCACTTTGTGCAGCATGCATCCTGGAGGCTTAACTAATGATCAATTAATTCCATTGCTCATAAAACATTTACAAAGCTCAGTTTAAGGGATGGCAATGCCGGTCCACAGCTTTGGTTCAAACTGAAACATCTTGACAACTGTTGGTTGTGCCTCATGAGGTTTATTGTTCAAAGTGAAATATCTTAAAAATTGTCAGAGAGAATCCCTTGAAATTTGCCACAGATATTCAAATTGCTTAGAGGACAAATTCTAATGACCTTGATTGAGTTTTTCTGTTGCACCACCAGCAAGTTTCACTTATTCAGAGAAATGTCTCAACATCTACTTATATTGGTACACACCATATTTTGTATAGATATTCCTGACTCCTAGTCAATGTGTATCTCCTGACTGTTCCTCTAGCACCACCAGCATGTTTCAATTTTTGGTACAGACTTTTACAATCAGTGGACTGTTGGGGAACGGTTAGCAGGAATGTTAATGCGTATCCTTGTGCCGAGAACCGGGATCCGCTCAAAGAAACTTTGCTCCACATCAGTGCTAATGGTACTATAAAGTTCAAGAGGGTACCTTTAAGATTTCAGTTGTGGTTTATTTGGTGTGTTCACTGGAGTTAATGGCATACAGGTCCCTAAGCAGGGATGCTAACGAATCAGGGGTGAAAAGGAAAGGAAGGAATTTTTTTTTTTAAATGTTGATTTACAGTCAATTTTAATCATGAGGATAAAGGGGGAAAAAATAGAATACACGTAAGGGGGCACTTTAAGAAAATGTAAGTAAGTTGTGCATCCAAACTAACCGTTGGCCTATAAGATTCACAGTGTCACCTTGTTTTAGCAGAGAGGATTATTGATCTCATGTTGTCCTCTGCATCACGTTCAGTACATGCCTGCATTGGTCCTCTGGATCCCTTGTGCTTGATATACACAATACGGGTCCTGTACAGAAAGAAGGACTCTGCCAATAACAGAAAGGTAAATACACAGTTTAAACACATTTAAAGTTTAAAATAATAAAACTTGAAGGTTTCTAACTTTCAGGTGTTCTGTAAAACTTGTTGATATCTCAACCCTCAATTTTCCTATTACGATCCTATTTCTTGCCTCTCTCCGTCCCTCTGGATCATAACTGAACTTTTGTTGGGGTTATTACAAATCATGTAAAAGCCTTAATCTAACTTATGTCATAATCGGGATTTTCACAGTAATCGAGTTGTTTGTTAATGTTCTGTGTAAAAATTGCCTTCAAGTCTTATATGAGTCATGTTTGCCTGAAATAACCCCAGCGACCACTGCCCATCCCCTACTGCCCTCCCAACACAACATCACACACTAATCAATAGGAATGTTAAGACACCATTATCTGTGTGTGTGTGTGTGTGTGTGTGTGTGTGTGTCATGCCAAAAGACACTCAAAAGTGTGCACAGCGGGTTACGATGGGCCCCAGTGTATGCAGTGCGGACTTCTTCCTGTTCTGATGTGAGGGTCCTGGGACAGAGGATGTCGTATGTGTACAGATTGTAAAGCCCACTGAGGCAAATTTGTAATTTGTGATTTTGGGTTATACAAAAATAAATTGAATTGAAATTGAATTGAATGCTATTATGGCAGGCCCTAGTATCCGCTAGTTCACACACACGTAGTATGGTATCGTCACATGATCAAATAACGATTCAATTCAATTGGCCAATATCAACATACATATTAACCAGCAATCATCATCGCATATCTGAATATGACAAAACTAACTAAAGAAAATAAAAAAATCTTCATTTAATTCAATATGTTTTTATATAGTTTGATTATAGTTAAAATGTTGTTGCTACTGACTATTTTACCAAAGAAAAGAAACCCATGACAGAGATGGGTTTTCCTTTTCAAGGGATAACAAATGGCATACTCTGAAATGTACTGTGATGTTAGTGCCTCTTTGAACACAGTTATCACTCAAAGTTAACTGTCTGCATCATGTGTAATATTTTGGGGGGGGAGTCTCTCTTCGGGACCTCCACCCCACGGGCTCCAATGCAGCCACACTGCCTGCACTGTCTTTATTTACACCCCTGAGCTGCCCAGAGAGTGAGGACCGTACGAGAGGGAGGTGGAGAAATAAAGAGCGAAGGAGGGAGGATAGAGAGAGGGACAACCAAGGCTGGAATGGAAGGCAAGAAGGAGACGAGATTTAGTTGTCAATTGAGAAAAGTATGAGGGAGGAGTTTAATTACCTTTATGCATATTTTTGTGAAAACAAATCCACATGAATGAAAAAATAGAAATACATTTGTAAAAGCGCAATGTATCTATATATCTATTGTAAAATACCAGCTGAGTGTGCCAGTGTTGTATTGATTCCTTGCTTATTTGGATTGCAAATGTGACATTAATATGACTCTTTTTTTGCAGTGCGGATGGCTTCCGAGCCGCCGGTCCCACCAGCTGCCAGGAGTGTCACAGGGTTAGTGGGGCCTTGAGCCACTCAGATAATCAGCTTTATTAGTGCTGCCGCTAAAACCGATTTAAGAGCAGACTACAGGGATCAGACGGGCCAGCTGTCCACACCAGCGCCTCGGCAGGCACCCTGGCCCCAGCCCACACAAAACACCAAAACAACAACGAGCCAACTGTGTGAGCTGCCAACTCAACTGTGTGAGCAGGCTTATTACCATATGGAAACACACTGGCTCAGAGAATGTAAATAAATAAATAAAAAACTGTGTTCATTGATACATTTGAGATGGTTTATTTGAAGACTGTGTATTCAGAACTGAATTCTTTGTGAGCTCCAGGTTGTCAAAGCACTGACCCATGACTTTTCTTTTCCTGCCTTGAGTCCAAATCACACCACTTCCAGTTCTTCCCACAAGGCCAACTAGCTCATCAGCGCAGTCACAACATCCTTGCCTCATTAACAGGACCCTGACCCTGACAGTGACCCACCGCCGGCCTCATGACCTCATGGTGTTTCCTGTCCACCTATGCAGTTCATCTCCCAACCTGCCTCCACGGCTAATTACAGAGCAGCGTAAAGGAGGCTAACTCCATATTAGCATGCGTGCAACACTCAGCTCCAGGCCAGACGTCAACCTTACGTCACATTTGTGTCTGGGTTGAGAACGAGACGGCGGGGAAGGACCGGCAAAGATAATCTGTTCTGGTCACATCCTTTACAGAGGACCAGGTCTCGCCCACTCAGACAGAGGTTTAGGGCCAGATTAGCCGGGAAAGGGCAAGTGATGAACAGGACACACGCTCCGATACCGGGGCATTGGGCCAGTTGAAATACTGCCTGAATACCTCACAATCACAAAGTACTCCATGACTTTTTTTATATACATTGAGGGATTTTTCTTTTCACCTCACTCTCACATGGGGATGTAAAAATACAGCAACCCCTCCAGATCAGGGTCTAACTTGTGCACATGAGGATTGCTTGGTGTGAAGGGGTTGACACATGTTGAGCTAACGGCTGGTTGATACCTACATTGTATCTATTACACTGGTCGTGGTCAAAATCTGGCTGTTGACAAAAGAGCCCAACCTCAAAAAATAAAACAACATTCCAAATTCAATTCTCCGAAAAATTGGAAATGGGGTTCCCAGGAAAAGTAATGCTATCCTGATTACTTTGTTCAGTGAGGACATTATTTTGCTGTACTTTCTGCAAGATGTTCACTGTTAACATATTTACTTTTATCCCTCTAACATTCCTTCTAATGCAAGGTTAGATGTTTGTGTCAATCAGGAGAGCCAGCTTCATTTTCAGTTGACAATCCATTAATGTTAGTTTCAAAGATCTTACCCTTGTACATCGACTTACAACAGTCTGCAGTTACATCAACTTCAGACTTGTCCCCATTTTTCTGATTCTATTTTTCATGACTGGAGCTCGATAGCTCGTTAAGTGGGTAAAAGACATTACTGATCCTACTAAACTCTGATTGGAGAAATATTTATCTGACCTGTGGGCAAAACACAAGACTGTTGAATGACTCGTTGAGTGAATCTTTGAATTAGCTAATTCCTAATTTCCGTATGCATCATTGAGACTAAATGTGAAAGTTGTGAGATAATTAGATTTCCCTTAAATGAATTCAGCATGATTACATGAGCCACTAGTAGGCCTGCATGAATTCTACTTGTCTTAAAGACTGCTGCCTGATATTTGGGTTGTATAATCCATCAAATTACATAATAAATACACCTGCTTGTTCATTTAGTGTATGACTTGAAGGTGCAATGTGTAATGCCAAGCCACATGCTGCAAAGAAACAGGGGGCAGCATTTCAACTATACTACTGGGTCCATACAATTGAAAAAGTGGACCAGAATAACACTGCTATCTTAAAATGTTAGAAGGTGCGGTGTGGGCCTGTGGTTAACATGAGCTATCTGTGTGTTTGTACCACTAACCGGGGACTGTATGGTCCATGTACGCTCTGATAGTTTGTTTATTGGATAAAACTACAAAGTGGCAACAATGAGAAAACGACCCACTCCTTCCTATCAGCCTCCAGTAGACCTCCCCACTAGGAGAAGAGCGGTCGGTAGGCTGCTTACCTTGCTCATTTCAGTAACACAATACGTCTTTGACATAATGTCAAAACTGTAACCTCTTCACATTCTGTTGATAATGACAACTAAAATTCTGGCCAGATCTTACATGTTGCACCTTTAAGTTGCCATTTCAGTCGAATTTGGTGAAAAGGCTCAGGTTCACTTCTTGTAGAGAAAAATGGTTAAACATGGATCCTTTGTGTGAAAGAGTTCAGGAAAGTGTGAAAAGTGCTGATGGTTGACCAGCAATGAAAAGTCTTCAGCACTTTGTTTTTCTCTAAAACTATAATGGTTTTCATACGTTTCCTATTGAGATAGCAGGCAAGATAATCCTTTAATCCATGAGGTGGAGACAACAAAAAACAAAGCAAATCCAAGCCTTAAGTATCCTCATAATGTTAAATATGTTCACACCTAATAGATAACTGTACGATCTATCAGGGAATCATTAGAATGCAAAACTTTTAGTTACACATGACAGGCCCAAACCACAGCAGCAATGCCCGAGAGGAAGGCAGGGGTGCAGAGTATGAATGATCAATGTGTGTGTGTGTGTGCAGACACACAGCAGCTTGTATTTCAGACGTCTGTGACTGTGGTGATGTATGTACATGCCACGGTGTAATTCATGTGTGTGTGTTTGAACATGCTGTCTTGTTCTCTTGCTAGCATACTTGTGCGTGTGTGTGTGTGTGTGTGTGTGTGTGTGTGTGTGTGTGTGTGTGTGTGTGTGTGTGCAGGGTCTGAACGGCAGATTCTTCCAAACCAGGAGCGCAGATCTTACTTAATCTGCAGTTAACAGCTGTTTAAACAACCTCCATAAATGTTTAACGGCGCTGCCCATGTCCAATTGAATGGGAGGCATTTTACTTCATGCAAAAACAGGCCGCCAGGGGCCTCGAGGGCCCCCCTGACTTGCATTTAATGTATGTAAGAAGGCGGCCATTATCAGTCTCACAATGACACAATTCACTCTGGCTGTGTGTCTGCCATCCCATTTGGTTTGTATCAGGACCCCAGTCCTGCTGATGGCTATCTAATTGGAAGAGTTAATCAAGAGCTAATGTCTGAAGAATTGATGCGTTCACGCTTTTTTGGTCTAGACTGTGTACACAATGTGTTTCCTCCGGTAATGCTTCAAGTGAAGGATTCAATGGAGCAGAGTCAGATGGGTGAGATTATGCACAGACCTTATGTTATGCTGCTCTTTATGTGCTCCAAGCTGAATTCACATTTTATTACAGACTTTGTGTTTTTTATCTTTTACTCCATCATAACTCAGAACTAGTCGTTACATTTAACGGTACTTTAATTATTTTAAATTCAGAGCAGCATGCAACTATTATCTAAGTAAAGATATAGAAGAGTAATGTCTACCTGAGCAGAGAATGAAGGAGCTCTCCCTCTGTGTGTGCTGCACATGCCTTGTAGTGCATGTTAGTGCATGTGAGCGTGCCCCGCTGGTTAGCATACGGCCTCCGCTCTGCACTGTGCTCATACGGCGGTTACAGTCAGTAACGACTGACGGAAGCATAGCGCACTCTCTGGTTCCCTCTCAGGTAAACACTGTTGCTGTTGTTTGCACTGTTAGCATCGTTAGCTGCTTGCTGCCAGCTCAGCCGTCGCCATGTTGAGACCTATGTAGAGGCAATCCCTTAGTTTGCTTTGAATTTTAATTTTGCACCTTTTGCACAATGAAACTGATATATTAAACAACTAAGAAAATATTTTGCAGGATCAAACTGTGATATGAATGGATCTTTTTTATTTATAAAATGATTAGTTGGTAAGTAAGTTTTTCAATTCTAATAAAAAAATTCACAAGCATCTTATTGCAACAGGCCTTAAAGGACTTAAACCAATCTAAACTTGTACAAAACCATATTTAAATATATTCACGATTCTGGTTAGTAGACATAAAGGAAATAGTTTTGACACATGATGCTAATTCTTACCAAGAGTTGGATGAGACATTTTAGACAACTCTCATATCTGGCTGTTAATTATGAAGCTACAAATGGAAGTGATACCCCTGAAGCACAGCACTCACACTCATACGCACACATTAATAGTTTGTAACCCCTCATCATTTTGAGACCTTTGTATAGGAACAGTGAGTGGGCCTCTGCTCACACACACAGTCAGCGCTGTGTGTAGAATGATGACGAGTGTGTTTAACAGGGCAGCACTCCCTTCACTCAGTGCTCTGGGGGAGCACAGTGATTCACTGTTCCTCTTATAAACGCTGCTGCGCTCCCTAATGAGCCTTTGACATGCTGCATGTTTCTAGCGTGTTTTCCTTTGGCTCGGCGGCAACTGCTGCCTGATTGCTGACCCCATTAAGAGGGCATTCACCACTGACACCAGCGTGCGCCTTCAGCCAAACGCACCCAGGCATAACAAGCAATCAACCAAGGCTAGGTAATAAGGGGGTGTGCAGCACCTGCTGTGCCAATGGTGGAAAACAAGCACATCGTCCCAGAGCCAAGAGGATATAAGTGATGAAATGAAAAAAATGCATGAACATCAGTATTAAAAAAGCCTTTTCCATTTTTCATTTTCTTTCCTACAGTTCAGAGTTTTAATCCATAGCAGCATCATGGTCTATAGGGATGCACCGATCCGACTTTTTTAGTCCAGATACGGTATCAGTAGTCGTGCAGCGCCCACATTCTGTGTATGTTCCAATCACATAAGAGGCCAGAAACGTCTCTGTAACCGGTTTATATCTCCCATGTGATTACTTGGCCTCTGATTCCTGTGTGTTTCCTGCAGGCAACACACTAAAGCACGGGTATCAAAACATTGACTTCTGTTTAATGCGACAGCAAGTAGAAACAACAAATGAAGTGCAAATCCTCAGTCCGGCAAAGGTAAGACTATGAGACAATCTGGGACACTTTCACGTTCATCCAAATGGGTTTTAGATTGGACTAGTTTGTCTAAGCAAACAGTTGGCTCAGGCTGGACATGAAGTACACTCACCCCAGGTAAGAGCTCGACATGTACATGCTGCTGCTCCAAAGATTCTCCTAATCCATGGATGTTGAAAAACACGTCCAAAATCCTCCTTGTGAAGTGTCCCAGTCATACGTACACACAGTCCAAAGACCTGACCACACAGCCAGTCTAGAAGACAATCCAGCACAAAAGGCAGGTGGTGACTGACTGACAGCTGCCAGCACAACAGCTGACACCCAATATCTGCATGCCACCAGTTGCAGATGGACCAATGGGATGTGGCGGCAACTGCCGCGGGGATCGGCCCAAGACTCCACTCTGAGAACCACAGATCCCAGTGTGCCCCAGTTTCCCACTCCTGCGTGACCAAATCCTCTCTCTAGGTCCGTCTGGACCTGCCGTGCAGAGCCGGGAGTCGCAAGGATGCTATCCAGACATTATGCAACGCTTGCACTCTCGCTCCTTGCAAGGCGGGATTATTCTTTAACCACCTTGACTGCAGGACAAAGGCATGATGAGCGAGTCTGGACACACTTGTCTTCGAATAAAATCCAATTCAGGAAGCACATTTCCCCACAAATCCTAACATGCATGTTGTATACTGTGTACAACTTGTGTTCTATATACATTATAAGTATTACATAACTTTTAACCAATGTGTGTAGCTGTTTCTATCCCGCACTAAAAGACACTTAAAGCCAATAAAATGCATTGACTCCAAAGTGACATTGCACACATGACAAAAAGGATCAAAACCATATCTGTGCTAATGCATAATTATTTGTGTGTGTATGTGTGTGTTTGTGTGTTATGAGAAGGAGCTGAATGCAGGCAGAGACCGCTTAATAAGCATTAAGGAACGGACAGTAGAGGGTTCTTTGGCTTAGCCTGCACAGCACATGAGCTAATCCCCCCCCCCCCCCCCCCCCCCACACACACACACACACAGACTGACTGCTGCTTAGACTTATTTGACCTCAGATATTTGGAGGGAAACGGCAAGTATCACAGGATGAATTGCGCTGCTAAAAGAAATTGTGCACATGCATCAAGAAGGTCTCATGAAAACGATAACAGACAACAAGAGGAGCTGGACCATCAGCCACCCTGAGATCTCTCTTTCTCCTTTCGAGATGTTTTGGCTCTGTATCTTCTAGGGCTCACACCTTCTGATCGGTTGGTTGATATGCTCGCCTGACCAAATTCTCATTGGTCGGACAATCGCTGGTGTTACTTTCAGAAGTGAGAGCACCCTGAACAGCTCTAAATGTAGCTGCTCCTGGACTTAGCGCCACAGGCCTGCCGTCTATGTCCTTTGCGGGATTGGTTCGGATGGTTAACACACATTTTTGCAGGTTGGGCAATGCGGATTGGCCCTCATAAGAGGTCTGATGGGTGTTGGTCATCTTCTTCAGAATCAACTGCTCTAACAAAAAAAAGAAAAGGTATGTGTTGCCTTGGCCGGACTGTAATAAACCTAACCAATCATTTCATGCCTACCTACCTGTATACCTGCGCGCTCTCTGCCCATACACTCATTGTGCATCAGAGGATGCTTCAACGCGTTGCTAGCTTGGCAGCCTTGAGTACTAACAATAGCCATGTTGGTTGTTTTACCTTCATGATGATCATTTTTGGGGGAGTGGCTTTGGAGGGAGGTCTGAAACAACGGGCTGTCAGTATTGCCAACTTGGCAATTTTCTCGCTAGATTTAGCGACTTTTGGAGCTAGGGTTGCTAACTACTTTCATTGGATAAGACTTGGCAACACTGAGCTGGGTTCTTCTGTTGGATCATTTTTTAAGTCTAGTACTCTAGCTGGCTTTTCAAGATTACCAACCCTAGATTTAAATCGCCCTGGCCCACACATCACTTCTTGAAAAGCTTTGAATGTGAATGTATCAGAATTGTAATACGTCAATATATTTCGCCAGGCCGGATCGTTTTGTTTATAATATAACTGCAGGCGCTACAACAGTTTAAGGGCTCGTTCTATTTTCGGAAATCAGATGAATATGGGCATGCCTGCTGGTCGGCTTTAAATCTGTTATTTAATTATAAAATAATTCAGTTGAAGATAATTTAATATGCTGGAAATAGCTTTTTTTGATTATTTATAACTCATTTGAGTCTACCAGGCTGCAGCCCTTTAAAACCTCTCAACTGCCCAGTTAAAGGGTTTTGGTTAAACCAGACTGTTATCCCAACCTGAGGACCTGGGCCCATGCATACAGTACACAGGTGTATATGGGTGCATACAATAAAAGTGTGTATGCATGAGTTGTCTTTGTGTGTAAACCTACCTGCATGTCCTACGGGGGTAACACACACCACCATGATACTTCTCTCTGAGGAGTAGCTCTACATCATAACCAAAACACAGAACAATGGCTTTATAATTCACACGTTATTGATACTACAGGGGGACACAAAAGAACAAGGAGGCAAATAATCACATTCTAGGTGATGTAAGCTGGCCACTGTTTCACAACAGAGACTTTTATGGCCTCTCACACGACTGGAACAAAGTAACAGAATGCATGTAATCTTATGCATTCTGTGATTTTGACTTTGACTGACATTCATCAGTTGGCATACATTTAAAATGTAACAGTTTTTATTGGCTCTGGGTTAAAGAAAATCATTGTATCCATAATGGGTAATCACTTAAAATCTCCAGAACTGTAGCAAGCAGATATTCCATAACACTGATGATACCAGGAAGCCACCATGTTATTTTTTAACCAATCTTCTCAAATGACTGGTGAAGAAACAATGTAGCATAGCCTCAGTATCACCAGCACACAGCTAATAGATAACAGGTGAACGATGAGAAAGAGCAATGTCAACACTGCAATCGGAGCTCCCCTTTGGCAGGCCTCCAGACCTGCTTAGCTCTTCAAATCAAGTGGTGCTTTAGTGCTCTGCAATGCCAACATGTACATGTGGGGAGGGATGTCTAAGCCCATCATCTCGCTCATCCAAGTCATGTGGAATACATTATTTTGTGAATGCAGAATAAGTGCAGATATTTGAAATCTAGGTTCTGACCTTGTCACTCGCTGCAAGATACCCCTAACTCAGTTCAACTAACATTAGACAGTGACGACAAAGAATTCGAGACTATGGGATGATGTTGGGTGGAGGGGGAGCTTATGGTTATGCTTTATGAACAACAGCAGTGACAGCTAGTGATTTCAGGTGAGCAAAGCAGAGCAGAGCATTGACACCATAACTACAAAACTCTAAAGGAAAGAGAGCCATTTGTATTTGTTGCAGTGAGCATGTCATGTTTAGGTGTAGCACCCACGTTGTCCACTTTAACATACTCGCAGGTTTCACTTCCTTGGTGCAACACTGTTTTAGGGAATCAGCACGCACAAAATGTAGCTGTTTACAAAAGGGCTTTCTAAAATATAAAAGGGACAAAGAAGCACCATTGGGCTCCCCAGTATATATATATATATATATATGTTTCATGTGTATGTATATACATACACATGAAACATTGTAACACTTGGTTTGTGTTGTGAAACGGGAGCAGTTAACGTTGTAACACATGGTTAACAATGTGAAACGGTCAGGACCGACAAACCATATGTACATCGCCAGGGCTCCTATAAGCATCCCATTGGTTGATTTTAGTGGTGCAAGGGTGTACACGTCTTGCTAGCTCGCTAAAGAGGGTCTGATATTGTACTTACATAACTCGTGCTACAATTTAGCTCCTCACCCCTGAAGCAAAAACTGCAAATAAAACACATCGAGTGGATGACTAAATAATATCTCAGGAAAGGATTAAAAAATTCAACCACGAGTGGTTCAAAAAGAAAACTTGGTTAACCGCTAGAATATATTTAAATATATTCGAGCAATAAATATATTTTAATATGAATATATTTGTTGGGACGGTTACATGTAAGCTTTCACATTACTTGTTACTCTGTTTAATAAGTAATAAGTAATGGAATAATTTAAATACTTCATTAAAGTAATGCAACTTTGATTACTTTATGATTTGATTACTTTTTGATCACTTTTATAACAAATGTGTTAAACTGGGCAATAAAGCTGAAATGTCCTAGAAACATGAACTTAAACCAGGCAGTGTAAACCTCACAATAGTACTCAAAATGACTGTCCATTTTTTATTAATTGTTCTTCAATATAACTTAAGAATGTAAAGAGCACTTTTACCAACTTTTACCAAAAAGAAAATATTGGGACATAACCACTTTGTAATCACCAACATTTTGATGAGTAACTTTAATTTGATGCTGTGTCATAATTTAACTTAATGTTAACCTTACTGTTAATATGGCACACTTATTGACTGGAAAATTAAAAAAAGTTATTTCATATCAAAGAGGTCGCCGACTACAGCAATGAGGGTTGGAGCTCAACACAGAGAGCAGAGGAGATAATGCAGCTGCAGTGTGATAATAAATGAAAACAAAATGTTTAAATGTACGGATAAAAGAATCAATAACATTGGAGCTTGTCAATACTGCTGTCTTTAATAGTTTCAATACCAGGTACTGGTACCCATCCCTGACGCCATGGTGGACACCACAGGTCATACGACTAATTTCATATTGACATTTTGACTTATTAATGGTGTTCAAGGGGAAAACAAAATATTAAGAATCATCTCTATGGACTGTCAACACACAAATGAGGCCAGTAGCTGCAGAGATATCGTCCTCTGGACAAGACAATCCTCCTCCCAACAGCAGGGCAAAACATCCACCTCATAAACAAATCTCCAAGCACTGGTATGGAGTCTTTCACATCCGGTATTTAAACTTCTGTCTGAGGACAGCATCAGTATTATTTTCAATCTCTTTTTATTAATCGTCAGGGTGCCGATGCCCTCCATTTAAGGATCATCGCCATGAGTAAAAACACAAAAGGACACGTGGTCTCATGTTCATGTGGACAGTTTTAACTCCAGCTTGGCAGATGAAATCCAGAACAACATTTTCATCTGCCTGTGCTCGGGTTACAATGTGTCCCTGTGCGCTCTGTAATCCACGTGTTTGTCTGGAACGTGTCCCGCCTCATGAAGCAGACTACTAAGCATCTACTTTGCTCAGAAACCAGAGGACATACTGATTAACTGATAGGAGATGGAGGGTGAAAGTTGGTAAATGAACGTAAAGCGTGTGCATACACAAATGTATAATGCAGCTTAGTGCGGCGCATTCCACTCATTAGTCTCTTATGCTGTATTTTTAGAAAGACCGCAAATCCTCTGTCTCTCTGTCTTATCATGCAGCGTTATGCTGGGGTTTGATTGAGGTGGATTATTGGATGGCTGTGTATGTGTGTGTGTGTGTGTGTGTGTGTGTGTGTGTGTGTGTGTGTGTGTGGGGCAACCTCTGAGCTTCTGTGTGTGTGTGTATGTGTGGCCATATTTAATGGTATAAAATTCACTGATGTCATTCATGGGTAGAGAGTTTAGAGCACTACAGAGATCACACTGTCTAGACTCTGGTAGTGCTATAATGGGATTCAGCCAGATTACTGTGATTACACTTGTAGTTGTAATACGGGGCAGGTCTCTGGGTAGCCAGAAGGCTTCGGGTTCATTCACTGATGTGCAAGGTTGAATTCCTCAATGGCTCAGACCCATACTACATGCAGGGAGGATTTTCTCTTTTCTACTCCTTGTTCATCCCAAAGATACAAGCATGTGACTGCAAGATCACGGGTTTAAACTAGTTCAGTTTATTACATTTATTTGTCAGGGACCATATACAACAACATTAATCTCACATAAGGAGAAGAGATGCATTATACCAGATTTAGCTGCAAGCTCATTACCTCTGCCAAGGAGGTTGTGTTTTTGGTTTGATTTGTTCGCCAGCAGTATTACGGAAACAGCGATCCAATTATTCTGAAACTTGGTGGAAGAGGGTAGCATAGGGCCGAGAAAGAACCCAACACATTTTGTGTCATGTGACGTGAGATAGGGCATGGCCTTGGCAGAGGTCTACCCACGTTCCCTCCAAAATTCCATCTGTAGTCCATGTTGTGCTCTGTGTCAAATAATTTGACAATATAAAGACTGGTTTCTCAAAAAACTAAATTTGACATCAAGGGAAAAAATAGCAACGCCTATCTATATTTTCAAACGTTCAGATAGCTTGTTCCATTCCTTAATTTTCTTAAAAGAAAAAGCAGATTGTGCAAAGACGGAGCTTCTTTGAGGAAATAAAAAAAGTCAGATAAGTTTTCTGAAACAGTTTTCTAAAAGGTTGAGTGCATAAAGTCATGGTCAGCTTTGTTTTGTCCGACAGTTTGGTATGGCTGATGAAATACGATGTTTAATGTTACTATAGTGCCCTCTGTGGGTAAGAATGCATGAGATGTTACACACTAATGCAATGTGGCTGTATATACAACATTCCTAAATTTGGCTGCAATCCGATCAAGCATTGAAGAGTTCTGGCCCTTTAAGTGCATCAGGCCACACCTTCAAAAGTTTGTAAAGAATTACAGACAAAGGGGAAGTCATACCCAAAGACGAACTCTTAAATCTTGTTCAGGGTCATGTAAATGAAGCTCTAGCGTAAGTTCAGACAGGAAGACTATACTCTTGCATGCCTAAGCCCATAGCTTATTTACCATACATCTGCCATCACTCCTCATGCAGGCACATGCATTATTTGCTTGCTGTTATTGTTTGGGGCTGTCAATCATGATATCAGCTGTCTAGATCAGCTGGTCTCTCTAGCCAATAGCATAACGACACAAGGACATCGTTAGCCATCATCTTGCTGCTGTCTCTCTTAAATATGATCGTCTCTCTACCTTCAGTAGTTCATGCTGCTGTTACGCAACCCTCCACCTCCCCATCTTCACAGATTCATCAGCTTTATCAACTCATCATTCCATCAGCCTCATCAGCACCATCACCACCAGTGTCTGGACTCCACGGGGATTTATATTGTTGGGCAATCACAACTCGATCACAAATCACCTCGTCGAGTTAAAGCGCCAAAGAATTTCTGTGTAACTCATCAACGTATCATCTGTCATAATAAATGTTAACTACTAATCATTCACTTGTCTCTCCTGATTGAAATATGGTGTGTACCAAGTTTGGTGAAGAGTAGATGAAGGTGAGATAAAGAAGATTGCTACGCCTTGTGGTTCATAGCCAAAACGTAAAACGTGTAATCACCGACGGCATGGGGGCGCTAATTAATACATGCTTTATTATGCTGAGCATATCTCCATGGGGACCCTGTGTACCGGCCACAATTACTTCATCATCGAGAGTATTTTGATGAATATACGTGCATCCTAATAGACGGCCATTGAAAAAATAATTACAGTGAAACATTCTTGCTCGCAGCAATCACACAGAAGATGACATCAACTCAGTTTACCTCACAAGAAGTCCGATTTGTTCTTTGTCTGCTTGTGATTCCATCCCACTCGCTCTCAGTCAGCTCCTCTAAAGCTGAAGTCTTTAACAGAAATTCTCTCACAAGAATCAAGGGAATCTTGAGTGAATTCAGAAGTTACATAATTAAAAAAATGTAACAAGAATGAACCAGTGACACGGCTCTGGAGAAACACTGTGCATGCTGCTCTGGATGATCCACAGATCTTACTGTCTACAGTTTTCATTGAAACTACTTTCTACCAAGGAAATAGTCCCTTTGAGAACTGACAACAGAGTCTGTGGACCAGACGAGCTTTTTGAAATTTATATTTGAAAAGACATATTGCTGTTCTCTTAATGAAATAATCTCAATGCCCACGTTGAGCCAAAGTTGGCATCACGTCACACAGACACACATGACGCTCAGGTGAGCGACTTCAGGTGGATGCTGCCAAACGAAGGTGTTAAGATTCTTAAAAGAGGACATCCACCTTCCCATGTCCCCTTCTGCGTGGACTGCCTGTCCAGCACCGCAGAGACGAGGTAAACGCTACTTAAGACAGTCGAGATGGTCACTTGAGGAATAACATGAAGTCCCAGATCAGTGCCCCAGTCTGGCTGATTCACCTCAGGGATGAGCTACATGCCATGTTGCGCTGCGAGACCTGTTTAAACTCCGTCTCAATAGCTCTGGCTTTGTGCTTTAAGGGGAACAATGCGTCTTTGCTTTCCAAAGCAAAAGCTTCAGGACAATGAAAGATCTTTTGTCTTTAAAATACCTAGTTACACACAGCACGGCGTATGTGGGGCTATAGGTAATGTGATATAGGAGGCTTGTGTTTGCTCTGTGGATATGTATCAGACACCAGTAGGGACGGCTTCAGTCACTGCAGGCCGATCCCTTTCAGCCGTCAATCACGGCGGGCCCTGAAGATGTTTTTCACACCTACATACTCCGAATGTAAAAAGTCAGTGTGCTCGATCCAGGACACTGAGTGACACAAAGCGTGGTCATTTAGGACTTTGGAGGTTATGAGTGCGCTCTTAAAGCAAATCTCCTTTGTGACATGCTCAAGATACTAAAAGGTGTTTTTACAGTAGGTCTGAGACTGTTGACAACACAATGGCTGTTGTCTGTCATCATCACCCACCTGGATGAGAGAGACCCCCCTCCGTCACTCGCAAGCTCGTCTAATGGTACATCAAAGCACCTTAACTTAATCACCAAAGCTGCAGCCAGAGACCACAACAAAAGCGAGAAACAGTGGGGAAACTCCACAACCTCTGACCTTTTTTCCCTCACGAGAGGAATCAAAGCGCTCAGATGTGGCACACATGAACCCCCTCATTCCAGTGCCTAGCCCCCCTCCTGCCCCGTGAGCTTCGGGTGCATTTAACTGTAGCTGTAAAGCAGCAGAGGAGCCATGGTGGGGTCAGTTACTGGATCGTATCTGAGGCAGAACAAGTGGATCCTCTGGAGACCAAAACATGCAGATCTTCAGAGAGAAGTGGGAGGCAGAGAGTCTAAGTCCAGTTTCCGTGTCTGTCTCGACGCCCAAGGTTCCCAGACGGTTTGGTCATGTGGGGGGGGGGGAAACAGCCAAGTCTTTGGGTTGAGAGGAAGCATCAAGCCGGCCAATCATCGAGTTTGCTGCGTAATATACCGCAGGCGGACTATAAAAAAAACCAGAGGGAGGAGGGCATGTCAAAAAAGAATGGCCTTGATCTCATACATCTGCAGAGTGTTTAGGCAACACCATTACGACAGGTGTGTGTGTGAAAGCTCTCAGATGGAGTTCAGGCAGTAAAGGTAGACACTAACGGGCATGCAGCGCTACAAGAATCCACAGAGTAAAGGAAGCAGCAAGTTTTACTGCTGTATAAAAATCATAAACATCAACGACAGCTGGGAGCACTGGTACCATTTATTTCCATTTTATGCTATATTTAAATTTTAGTGGTAAATATTGTTGTTAACCTCCACTACATTTATATGACAGCTATAGTTTTAAGATTAAGGTTTGCCATATCAGACGTAAGAAATGTATGAAATTGATAGGGATATTTTAGTGAACAAACTACCCAATAGCATATAAAGTAGCAACAATTATTTCCACCTCAACCAGTTACAAATTGAAATGTTGGTGCATTGAAAAATCATAATCAAATAATGTAAAATATATCAAATAATACAACATTCTGCCAGGGGCCATTTAGCATTAGCACTGTTACTTTTCATACTTTATGTAGATTTAATTGTGGTTTTGTACATTTAAGTAACATTTTAAATTCAAGATTACTTGTAGTTACTTGTAACAAAGTATTTATACATTGAGGAATCATTCTGTACTTAAGTGTACAATCTGCTGCTTGCCTTCCCACTGGTCAGAACAATTCCATTAGTAGGTCATCAGAAAATGAACAATTTTGATAATAGATTTATTCTTTAAATGGGACATATTGAAAAACTCACTTTTTCACTGTGCACATACATTTGAGTGTCTAGACAAGACAACACAGTCAGGTTTTGGTGGGCTGCCTACATCAGAAAGTATGTGATTCAACATCAGATCAGATGTGGCTTCTGTTCCCACCGTGTGTAACATGTAGGCTCACTAGAATATACCCACCATGGCTTGACAACTACCTTTGCAAAGGTGCAGCATGTTTTTCTCATGAGCCAATCAGAGCAGGCTGGGCTTTTTCGGGGTGAATACTGGTATATTCAGACTAGGAGAAAAATAAAGTGTTTTTTGAACATTAAACCCACTTTAAGTAGATTTTCAAGCAAATTTACTAAATATTTGTTGGATTCAACTTCTCAAATGTGGTTTTATATCATTGTAAATTGAGATTTTTGGGGTTTTGGATTGGTCATTGAACCTAACAATGAATTTGAAGATGTCATGTTGGGCCCTGGGAACTGGGTATATGGTTTACCTTTGTTGAGTAGACAGAAAGTAGACACCATCAAGAGATGAGGTCCCCAGTTGGAATTGAACCAGGTACATGGCGACAAGGCCTGTGTCCCAAACCCCGAGGTCATCAGGACTTCTGAACTCTTACTGTTTTTATAGAGATCAAACAAGGAATCAATTCATTGATAACCAATCTGTTGCTCAGTGATGAAAATAATGATTAGTTATTAGGCCTAAAATAAATGTGTTTGGGACGCATAAAGAATGAAGCAGAATGAAGGATGACTAGGCGGAGGAGTCACAGGGAAGTGAAAGAGTTACAAAAAAGGTAGACTGAATGCAGGCAACGTGGGAGAGACATTGAGAGATGAGGGAGAGCTTATTCCTTCCCCCTCATCTGCTGTCCTTTTCTTCTCCTCTATCTAGATCTGGCCTGCATATCTTGGAGCGATCCCTCCCCGGGGTTCCTCAAACTGCCCCTCTGGGTTTGGGCGAGCTTGAAAGAGGGCTGATAGTATTCAAAGTACCACGACAAGCGAGTGACGCACGCGGTCGCTGGGTTTTATCTCGCCATCGGCAGCTGGGAGCACGGCTCCCCCCCCCTCCTCACATTTCTACAGCGGCGGGCCCAGATGCAAGACGGGCCGTGAGAGGTGCTTCATAGGTCAACGGCTTAGTGATTTATGAGACAATATAGTACCACGCTATAGCAATACACTGCAGGGTGCACTCTGGTGTCACCTGAAGAGATGAATTGAAGGTCTCGAAATGTTATCAGCTGGATCACCCGTAAGCCGTGAAGAGATGAACTACAAATTGCAGAACGCCTCGAGGGCCAGTCAGCTGATAACTTAATTATGTCAATGTGCCAAAGCGGTTGGTCTAATTTCAAACAGCTTGTTCTAGGCAGAGAACAACAGGATGTATGTTATATTTCAGACCAACCAGGGTGCTTTCCTGCATTACTGTCAGGAAAACTGGCAAACGAAACCCACCGCCAACTGAGCGGATGTCACTAAAACACCCTTCGGTGAAGATGTGTGTTGAACTCTTCCTCGTTCATATCAGGGCCTCAGATCGCTGGAGATGGCTACGAGGTATTTCACATACAAGGGAGGTCGATGCTCCATTTGTTGCAGTTTTGATAAATAATGATTGTGTTTGTTTGATCTGCAGCATTTTCTCTTTCTGGATATTCAAGTAATCTTGTAAAAGCAGGTCACAAATACCACCTTTAATCAGATTTGCTCTACTTTGAGATTCTTTCTCATTGAATGTGAACAAAGAGGTGGTTATAAATACACATGGTGTCTTAGTTTTCATCCCACAGTGGATGATTTCACAGAGGCTCACAGAGGTTACGTTTTGGGAGTATGCTGGTTTGATGTCAGTGTGCACATGTGGACTGTGTTTCCAAATGAATGCAGGCGCATACATGTAGTGTCTGTTTGTTTACCTGAGGATGTGATCAACAGGTTTACCAACGGGGCACCGTGTCCCAGAGGCCCCAGACTCTCAGGGGCACCAGGTATTCTGAGTGCCACTTGTTTTATGGTAACTGATTCATTCATTTTGTTTGGGAATATGCACCACTAAAGGCATTGACGGATTATGAGACAATGCGCCCCTGAGCACAGACATGTAAAAAGCCCCCACCCTGTCGACACAAGATCAAGACACCCAAATTCAAAAAGTCTACTTGATGTCCGTTTGTGGTCATTTGTGGCATCTATTTTTAGTCATTTTGCATCTCTTATTAGTCAAATTCCATCTTTGTAATTGTTATTCATCTATTTTTAGGGGTTTTGCATCTTTTTGCAGCAGTTTTGAGTTTAATTTTGCGTCTCTTTGCTGTTATTTTATGTCTCGTAGTTGTTTTGCATCTTTCTTTAGATTTTCTTTTTTACGTTCCGATGTGGTCATTTTGTGTCTTTGTAGACATTTACGGTCGTTTTCGCTTCTTTTGTGGTCATTTTGTGTTTTATTTTAATTCTCTTTTTCATCATTTTGCTTCTCTGTGTTTTTCTTTGCATCTATATTTAGTCATTTGCATCTTTCTACGGTGGTTTTAAGTTATAGTTTGCATCTCTTTGTAGTAATTTTGAGTCTCTTTGTAATCATTTTGTGTCTCCTATTTGTTTTGCATCTATCTTTAGATTGTCTAGGTTCCAATGTGGTTGTTTTGTGCGTCTTTGTAGTCATTTAGTCTTTTGTAGTCAATTTGCATCACCGTGATTTGTTTGCATCTAATTCTTGTCAATTTGCATCTTTTTGTAGTTTCATTTATTTGTTTTACATTTCTTTGTGGTCGTCTTTGCATTCAGTTTGTAATCATGTGTGTGTGTTTGGTTGTTTGTATCTATTTTCAGTAATGTAGCATCTCTTTGCGATTGATTGCATCTGTGTGGTCATTTTGTGCCTCTTGGAAGTCATTTTGGGTCGTTTGTTGTATATGTGTGGTCATTAAGCGTCTCTTTGTGTTGGTTTTGTGTTTTTTTAAGGGACATTTTGTGAGGCAGGACCCCTGACCCCTTTGGGGTATCTTCTTTCAAAGGATCATACATCGAGTCGTATTATTGTCAACATACGGATTGGCTCCTGCGGGGGTGTAGGCAAAATAAAGTAAAGCTGCCATTTGTAGCATGCAACTCACAGACAGTAGAAAGAACAGAGTCTTATTAATATGTAGGGTAATCCGGCCCCGCGAATCATTAGTAAAGACTGAGATGATGTCTGTGTCCTACAGGACGTCACGGTGCCTCGGGTCCAATGTTCCAATGTTACAATGTACTGTTTTTGTTGGAGATGAAAATGTCAAACGTTGAGGCACCATGATTTGGGACTGTGTAACCTGAGCTTTCAACCCTTGCCTGATGTTACCTTTACCCTTGTCTGTTCCTCTCTGAACGAAACTCGGACCTGGCGACTCGTTTGATGACTTGACATAAGATAGTGAGGTGGTGGTTATTGGTGCGAGCCGTGATGCATATTAGATGAGCTTTCAATTCAATTTGGTCTTTCTCTACTGGTTGAAAACAAATAAATATTGGCCACTATATGAGCAAAGCAATAAGCACATAAGAATTTCAATTCTTAAAAGTTAAAAAAAGTTGTTGTTGCAAAGGACCGCGAACAAAAGCAGATCACTGGTTCCTCCTAGTGTTCACTAAAGGTAATCAACCTGACACTTGCACACAACTCAGGGTGAGAATCTGAACTCTGCACAAGCAGTTAAAGCACATTTATTACTTCTATAAAAGAAAACAGTGGCTCCAGCTGTAAACCTCTCTCTAACGTGGGATTTTGTTTCTCCTCTTTTACCGTAACAGCGGGGGAACTTTTTACTGGATCATTTGGAGACCTCACAGAACTCCCTCACTGATTCCTCGCCTGAGAGAGACTGTTAATGTGTGATTAGTGGTCGGTGTGCGTGTTGACGTCTGGTGCTCTCCCATAGGCCCCCACGCTGCATGCTACCGTGACTCCAAAAAAGCCAGACTGGGCCGTGAGTCAGAGAGGACAGGGCACTCACTCTGCCAGCTGTGACTGCCGCGGTGAGGCCTTGGCTGCGGATAGCCTGTCGGCTGCTGTATCTGCAGCAATCTGCGGTCAGAAGTCTGGACCTCAAGTGACCAGTACAAAGTTCTCGTGGTCCTCAGGGGGGAGATGAAGGAAAGTCCCAGACGGAGTCATATCCGAGAGAAGCAGCCTTGTAATTCTCCCCATGGATGAAAGTAAAATTAGGTTAAGATGACATCTGAAGTCTTAAAACTTAAAAATGACTCGTTCCCACCTGCTGGATCCTTAAAACCGCAAACAATGACAACTTATTGACCACTTCTTCCAGTTAAGCCAACAAAGTGCCTGGACCGGATGTTATAGACCGGATCCTTTGAGGTTGACCATGAGTCACTGAAAGGGGACAACACCCTCCCTCCCTCCCCTCTGTTTCGGTCCCCTCCCACAGCTTTGAAGTGGTGGCAGATTGTGCACAAACAACATAAACCTTCCCCGTGACAAACACTGTGATTTACCACCCAAGGCAAGGAAATGGCCAGTAAGACAGTTCCATTCAGTTTATAGGGCTGTTTTGTAGCCTTCGTACCTCCGGACGGACGCTCTTTTGTGACGGCCACTTTGAGAATGCTGGAAATGAGGATTCCCAAAGCGGAGCCTGAACAAATGTCTGGCCAGGCCCCTAACGGAGGCTTACAAGCTCAGGACAGTTTTGTCCCAACAAAACTCACACTCTCGCTGCTGTGGTGAAGAGGTCCTCTCTCAGGCTCAGGATTCACACTTCACCTGTATTCCAACAGTAAAACTGGATAGCTTGTTGGTTATTGGACATATTTTGAGTCAACTACTAATGGGACTGAAACTGAAATCAGTCCAACTAAATTAGAAATCAAACAGAGTGTATCTGATTTTGAAAAGTATAATGCTTTTGTTCTTATAGATATGCATATTTTATATATATATATATATATATATATATATATTTACAGATTGATTTGAGAGCATGTTAATTACACCATCACTAAATTTGTAAAACAGACTTGTCACATACACATACAAGTCTTTTGGGGATATTCATAATACCAGAAAGAGTATTCCCCTACTCAAATACAAAATGTTGGTATTAGTACTTTACATGAATACTTGTGATTTATTTTACTTTACAAGTCTTCCTTTTTGTTCTAGAACTTTGCTTGCTCTAATGTTACCCACAACATTTACATTCATTTAGAAACACTTTTCAGTGTAATGCGGTCCCAAACTACAACCGTAGTAATAAACATACCTACAGTTAAACGAATACCTCTATGAAAGTGTCAATGAAAACCGATCATTGTTATCTTTGTAAAAGTAGAATTAATGGCTGAGCTGTTCTAATGGATTGCATTAGATTTGATAGGTTTACCTAATAAAGTGGCAGTAACTTTCAAACGAGCGCTGTAGTCTAGGTGGTCGTATTAGAAGTACATTTCTCTACATACAGATGTTGATACAGTATGTGTCTATAGTTGAATGGATTTATATCCACAGTACCTGCTTAGACTTATAAGTGACAGTAAAGATGTACATCCCATGATTGCACAAAGTATGTATTACATAAAGTATAAATGATATGTATGTACACTGAGATGATTTAGTGTTACAGATTCGTTCTACAAAAATAGTTTTCTGACATCCAAACCAAATGTCACTCCCACTCAAAGTCTTACTTTACTATCAGGATTAAAGGTTCACCAGTCAGAGTGGAGCTCTGCTGGAACAACGGGAGGTCACCAAACCACCAAAACCAACAAGAATGACAACGGTTCGACTTCTCTTATGAACAGCAACAAAAAGAACAGGACGAAGTCAGAGAGATGTCAATCAAACACGACGGGCTCTTCTCATTTATCTTTTTATTGAATGCCTGTTGTCTGGACTCCTCTCTCCTCGTGTCGCATCCTTGCATCCTCTCTTGCATGTCCTGTGGGAGGGGTCTAAAGGCCCCACTTTACTCAGTCCGGAGAAGGAGTCTAACTCGGGTAAATAAGTGCAAACACGTGTGGGCGGACCATGTGTTGGGCCTTTAAACTCACTAAAGGTCTAACTAATCAATTATAAACATAGTAGCAAACAGGAGAAAATACACCATTTTTTCTTTTTTTATCATTTTTATACAGAAATATTTAAACTGTGAATGAATGTGTTATTTATAAGGTCAAAATGTTAAGGATCGAGCCATAAATTATAAACAAGTTGTAATCTTCCAAAGTAATCACTAGAGGGCAGCATGTTCTAAGAAATCCATACCACGGATTCATCTAACTAACGTGTTATTGTGACATTGGCTGAATATATTCCTTTTCTATTTGACAACATATTTGTCCAAAGTACTTCTTAAAATCTAGCACTAAAGCATAATATAGTACTGTGGTTTCTAACCTGGGGATCAAGAAAGAATTGAGAGGACAGAATAATACTTCTGGGACACAAAATGATGGATACTTTGCCCTAATTGTGGTGAACAACTGAATGCTTTCACCTCTCTAGGCCTCTAAAAATCCCTCAAATCAAACAAATGAAACAATTTGAGAAGGAAAAATGACTCTTTGGTTGAACTGCTCACAGCCAAAGTCCACACTAAAGCCAAGACCTGAGAGAAGTAGCAGAGATCAGGACTTAAGACTTGACTTGTACTTTCAGAAAATAACTGTGTATCTCTGTGTTTGAGATCTAGAAGGATGTGTTCAGTTACAGTGAATAATAAACACGAGTTGGAGACCCAGTGTAATTATACGATACGGTTGTACTCTAACTGTCATGGTTGTTGTTGCATGCATAATCATTTTCCTTTTACCCTGATTAACGCTAATCTATATCCGTTTTTAGGGACAAAGTACATTTATTGACTTTAAAGGAAAGTTTTCTCTGTGTGTTTTTTTTTAATATGACATTGCAATATCTGGTTTAAAGTGATCATAAACCAAATAGCTAATCAATGCTGCTACTGTTTACTAATAGATAAAGGAGTGATGATAGTACATGACTGAATTCCTTAGACATAGCTATGCAGTGATCTACGCAGACCGGATGACATGCAGCCGATCAAGAATTACTTATTACAACCAGAAGATACTTGGACTCCAGCTCAAAGACTTGAGACTTGATGTGGACTCCAGCTCAAAGACTTGAGACTTGATGTGGACTCCAGCTCAAAGACTTGAGACTTGATGTGGACTCTGGCTCAAAGACTTGAGACTTGATGTGGACTCCGGCTCGAAGACTTGAGACTTGATGTGGACTCTGGCTCAAAGACTTGAGACTTGATGTGGACTCTAGCTCAAAGACTTGAGACTTGATGTGGACTCCAGCTCAAAGACTTGAGACTTGATGTGGACTCCAGCTCAAAGACTTGAGACTTGATGTGGACTCCAGCTCAAAGACTTGAGACTTGATGTGGACTCCAGCTCAAAGACTTGAGACTTGATATGGACTCCAGCTCAAAGACTTGAGACTTGATGTGGACTCTAGCTCAAAGACTTGAGACTTGACTTGGACTCCAGCTCGAAGACTTGAGACTTGATGTGGACTCCAGCTCAAAGACTTGAGACTTGACGTGGACTCCAGCTCGAAGACTTGAGACTTGACGTGGACTCCAGCTCGAAGACTTGAGACTTGACGTGGACTCCAGCTCGAAGACTTGAGACTTGACGTGGACTCTAGCTCGAAGACTTGAGACTTGACGTGGACTCCAGCTCGAAGACTTGAGACTTGATGTGGACTCCAGCTCAAAGACTTGAGACTTGATGTGGACTCCAGCTCAAAGACTTGAGACTTGATGTGGACTCTGGCTCAAAGACTTGAGACTTGATGTGGACTCCAGCTCGAAGACTTGAGACTTGATGTGGACTCTAGCTCAAAGACTTGAGACTTGACTTGGACTCCAGCTCGAAGACTTGAGACTTGATGTGGACTCCAGCTCAAAGACTTGAGACTTGACGTGGACTCCAGCTCGAAGACTTGAGACTTGACGTGGACTCCAGCTCGAAGACTTGAGACTTGACGTGGACTCCAGCTCGAAGACTTGAGACTTGACGTGGACTCTAGCTCGAAGACTTGAGACTTGACGTGGACTCCAGCTCGAAGACTTGAGACTTGATGTGGACTCCAGCTCAAAGACTTGAGACTTGATGTGGACTCCAGCTCAAAGACTTGAGACTTGATGTGGACTCTGGCTCAAAGACTTGAGACTTGATGTGGACTCCAGCTCGAAGACTTGAGACTTGATGTGGACTCTGGCTCAAAGACTTGAGACTTGATGTGGACTCCGGCTCAAAGACTTGAGACTTGATGTGGACTCTGGCTCAAAGACTTGAGACTTGATGTGGACTCTGGCTCAAAGACTTGAGACTTGATGTGGACTCCAGCTCAAAGACTTGAGACTTGATATGGACTCCAGCTCAAAGACTTGAGACTTGATGTGGACTCCAGCTCAAAGACTTGAGACTTGATATGGACTCCAGCTCAAAGACTTGAGACTTGATGTGGACTCTAGCTCAAAGACTTGAGACTTGACTTGGACTCCAGCTCGAAGACTTGAGACTTGATGTGGACTCTAGCTCAAAGACTTGAGACTTGATATGGACTCCAGCTCAAAGACTTGAGACTTGACGTGGACTCCAGCTCGAAGACTTGAGACTTGACGTGGACTCTAGCTCGAAGACTTGAGACTTGACGTGGACTCCAGCTCGAAGACTTGAGACTTGATGTGGACTCCAGCTCAAAGACTTGAGACTTGATGTGGACTCCAGCTCAAAGACTTGAGACTTGATGTGGACTCTGGCTCAAAGACTTGAGACTTGATGTGGACTCCAGCTCGAAGACTTGAGACTTGATGTGGACTCTGGCTCAAAGACTTGAGACTTGATGTGGACTCCGGCTCAAAGACTTGAGACTTGATGTGGACTCTGGCTCAAAGACTTGAGACTTGATGTGGACTCTGGCTCAAAGACTTGAGACTTGATGTGGACTCCAGCTCAAAGACTTGAGACTTGATATGGACTCCAGCTCAAAGACTTGAGACTTGATGTGGACTCCAGCTCAAAGACTTGAGACTTGATATGGACTCCAGCTCAAAGACTTGAGACTTGATGTGGACTCTAGCTCAAAGACTTGAGACTTGACTTGGACTCCAGCTCGAAGACTTGAGACTTGATGTGGACTCTAGCTCAAAGACTTGAGACTTGATATGGACTCCAGCTCAAAGACTTGAGACTTGATGTGGACTCTAGCTCAAAGACTTGAGACTTGACTTGGACTCCAGCTCGAAGACTTGAGACTTGATGTGGACTCCAGCTCGAAGACTTGAGACTTGACGTGGACTCCAGCTCGAAGACTTGAGACTTGACGTGGACTCCAGCTCGAAGACTTGAGACTTGATGTGGACTCTAGCTCAAAGACTTGAGACTTGACGTGGACTCCAGCTCGAAGACTTGAGACTTGATGTGGACTCTAGCTCAAAGACTTGAGACTTGATGTGGACTCCAGCTCGAAGACTTGAGACTTGATGTGGACTCTAGCTCAAAGACTTGAGACTTGACGTGGACTCCAGCTCAAAGACTTGAGACTTGATGTGGACTCTGGCTCAAAGACTTGAGACTTGACTTGGACTCCAGCTCGAAGACTTGAGACTTGATGTGGACTCTAGCTCAAAGACTTGAGACTTGATATGGACTCCAGCTCAAAGACTTGAGACTTGATGTGGACTCCAGCTCAAAGACTTGAGACTTGATATGGACTCCAGCTCAAAGACTTGAAAAAAGTCTCTGATAATAGCCATACATTTATTCTAAAGGGTCACAAGCCAAAAAGGTTGGGAGCCATATTATAGTATGCATAATATACTACTGACCCAGTAGACTTGAAGCAATGTTCATGAAGAAAGAAAGAAAGAAAATATCCCTTGTGACTTTAACTATTCAGCACGTGTAAAATGTAATATTTAATATATGCTAAGCTCCTGTCTGCACTCGTGGAGCGTGTTGACCAGTTTGCTGCCCTCCTGAATAAACAGCGCATTGCTGTCGAGGCCACAGTGAGTCTGGTTGAATGGACTGTCAGGAGCTCAGTGATGGGCCGATAAGAGGACAAAGTCACTACTGTGCTCCAGCGGAGGGCTGCCTCACTTATCCACTCTACATGGACGTGAGCGAAGGCAACCTTATTTACCGAGTCTAAAGAAGGAGAGTCTTTTATTTCGTGCAGATTGTAAAACCCTCTGAGGCAAAGAACATAGTCACCACATACAACAGATTTGTTTTGGGTATGAATTAATATGTTTAGATAGTTCTGATGGACAGGTTGCACCGTGCATGGCCATCAGTGTATGAATGAGTGAATGATGACATGAAGAGTTTAAGCTCTTTATGTGGTCGGAAGACTAGAAAAGCTCTATACAAGTACAGTCCATTTACCATTTATATGATACAGTACAGGTCACTTTTGTGGACACTGTGTTTCATTAATAGTGGATTTTTTTTTACATCTAACAGTAATATAGATTTTTAAGCTTAAGTGCCTTATGGATAGTAATAACAGTACTTTACCTCTGTTCACATCTAAAATAGTTTTTAAAAAAGCAACATTTCGTTCATTGACCTTTATAAGGCATTACACTACTTTGCTTTGATTCTGGAAAAACCTCAAACATTGGGCCTTTAAATGAGAAAGACATTCACCCCACAAATAAATGACTAAATACGTCACTAAATCATACTAAACAACCAAAGAGGCTTGTTTTGGTTACAAATGTGCTGAACATCAACATGACTCAACAGTAAACTGCATCATAATCTTGACCACAAATTCATATTAAGATTTGTTTTAGACTATCCACTAAAACGGGCGATGAGTTCATTCAAACATTTTGCACCCCATAAACATTTGGATAAATAATGAGTTGCACTATCAAAGGCTGCAGATGTTACCACAGAGGAATGCATGATGTAATGTGATCAAACCATAATCTTATGGCCTCCCTATCAAACTCCTCAACTTTAAACCCCCTTGTCCTCCTCCTCCCTCTGTGGACCTTTTTACTGTCCGCGCTTTGCACTCACATTCTTCTATTCCAATCAGAAAAGCTCATTAAAATTCCTGCTTGTAAGAACCATGCGAGCATGGAAGAGGAGGCCAGCGAGCCTGACGCGGGCTCTGGCCCTCTTTGGAAGTACATGCTTGTTCAGAGTGGCAACTCAGGCTTGATGATGCAAGCGCACGGAGAGACAGTAGGTGGCAGCACCTGGAGGCCCGAAACCAAGCAGCCTGACCATCCATCTGTGAGTCAGTCTCTTTTTCATCCTCTCCATCCGTCCACCTGGTTTTGTCTCAGCAACAATGAGATCCTCAACGTAGGGATGAACATGTCGTGGGGAAAGACTGAGAGAATGAAGGGATGCAGCCTCAAACTGAGGATTGTATTTTATTACTTCATTTCATAACAGAACTACGTATTGTAAGGTACTTTTACTTTGCTCACTTTTTTTCCATTTCATTCTACGTTGAACTCATATTCCACTACACTCCATGAGGAAATGTTTTACTTTTAGCTCCACTACATTCATCACACAAAATATATAAACAGTTAATCAGAGAGGATGCATTGTTCTGAACCAACAAGGATACACTGATACTGATATCAATATCCATGTTAGGCCGATACTGACTCAAATAGCTGGGTCAGGTACTATGACAACAGGGCCGATCTATTCAATTCAGTTCTACGTTTAAATACTTCACACATTATATACTGGAGTTTAGATTCCTGTTTCACTTTTGACCAATTTGTTGCTGCATTAAAGAGGTTCGCACTTCAAAAGTAATTTATGTTAAAAGTTGCTGGTGTACATTTTTTTTTAATAATAAATACCAATTCAGTTCATTTATATTTACTTATTTATCATCTACATTTTGTTTTACAAAGTTAGGAGAGCAGCCTTATACATAAAAGAATGGCCCAGTCCCTTCCCACAGTGAGTCACTGTTCATGAATGATCTCCACCAGCAACATGCTGTTTACCCCTGACTGTGGAACAACTCATGATAATAATCCAATAATATCAAATATATTACATGATATGTAATATATGTACTCATACATTTTTTATAATTTCTATATCAACTTTTAAATGGCGTAGACTTTGTCAGTTATGTGAGTTACATCTTTTATGATATTATTTAATGTATGAACTATAAATACAATATATGATTTAGAACTCAACAAGGACTTTTGGTTGAAAGAAAATAAATCAATGAACCACTTTTGCTTGGTCAGAATATCTTGACAATCTGTAAGGAAGGTGTCTCCTGCATCTGCTATCCTCCAGGATGTGCTCCTGTTTCTTTGTTTTAGGGCAGGGGTGTCAAACATACGGCCCGCGGGCCGGATCCGGCCCGCCACGTCATTTTATGTGGCCCGCGAATCTACCAGCAAAAAAAAAAAAAAAATGGAAATCGCGCACGGCGGAGCTCCTCCCCGATCCGCGCGCACACACCTCCACCAGCGTATGTGGCAGCAGCAGCAGCCCCCCCCCCCCCCCCCCCTCCCCCCGCCGACGACGACGACGAAGGAGCAGCAGCACCCCCCCCCCCCCCCCCCCCCCCCCGCCGACAACCGGCCCTTTGGGGGCAACCATGATGCCGATGCGGCCCCAGAGCAACAATGAGTTTGACACCCCTGTTTTAGGGCCATGTGATGTTCAGTGTGTTTTATGCAGCAATGATTCATCTTTCTTCAGAACATCAACTAACAGAAGTCTGCTATTATTGTGTGTCACATGGGATGGACTATGTCAATATCACACAGACACAAAAAATACATCATATTAATTAATAGTTTAAAAATTACATTTCCTGCAATTTTTTTATAAAAGTAAAATGTGGGACTTTCACCTGTGATGAAACATTTTTAGATCATGGTGCTCTGAGGCTCGGTTACCAGTTGTCCCCGGGCCCTGGAGCTCCAAGGGCCTCCGGAGTGCAGTCAGAAACCATTACAACAAAATGTTAACTTATCTTCTCTCAAAACTTTAGAATTAATGTCATCTGAAGAACAACAATTAAAATAGATGATTGGTATTTTAGGAAAGTTACAGTCAATTAGCATATTAGCACAAGAGGAAATGTCTGTCTCCTTCAGAATGACTGTGTGTGATTAGGACCCGTCTGTTCTATTGCATCTATTAAACTGCAGAGGCTGCAATAGGCTTCTTTTGACTGGAGCCCTCCAGGACCCCAAATACATTCCTATTTAAATATTATTATTTTTTAAACAGACAATGACAAGAAAACAATGATATGAAGTTATTAGGAACAAATTGATTGACACAGTCGTGAGAAATTGGAATGACAGAATAAAGCACCAGTGAGATATGAGCAGGTTTAGCTCGTGTTTCTTCCATTATCTAATCTCGACAGGACTTCACTGTGTCTACTTTTAAGACCTTCAACACTTCACTTGTGTGCTTATGTGTTGCGTATTCATAAATTCATGTTTTGAATAATAAAACCACGCAGCTTATCTGTGGCCAAGTCTGTACACATTGTTCACACAGAGTGGGGGGAACAGTGAGGCTGATTTTCTGTCTTCTCTTTACTCCACTTTCCTTTAAAATAACAAAGAATTAAAAAAAAAAAATACTAAACGAGCATTTAAATGCACTGTCTGGCACAGACAGGGTTGTTTTGGATGAAATCTACATGAATGGCATCATAAATGCTGTTTGTCCACATCACATCGCTGAATAAAAGGTTCCAGCCGAGATGAAAAAGAGCATGGGAATAAACAAAGCGTGAATTATGAAGATTGTTTGCTGTAACTATAAGGTCTGGATGTGCTTGTTGGGGAATGTGCTGGTTGGTCCTGTTGGTCTCAGCCTTGATGATCTGTCCACCCACTCACAGAATCACTACAGAAAAACAACACAATTAGACTCCGTGAGCTCTTTTCTTTTCCAACGAGGAACTTCATGCAACTCTTCACGTCAACACGAGCGTTTCCTTCTGGAGCGATGCGACGGATGCAAACGCAAAGCGGGATCATTCCCGTCAATTGAGCCAACCAGTGTGAAGGGGAAAAAATCGAACAATAAATGAAACTTTATCTAACTTTTTCCCCCCACCCGTCTGCAACTGCTGGATAGAGTTAGCCCGGCCCATCTGGTGCAGCAAATGGCCCAACTCACCAGGGAGCAAGGGGAGTGAGAGAGAGGGGGAGATGGTAAAGAGGGGGGAGGAGAGAGAAGGGGGGAGATTGAAAACAGATCAGCAGCCTGGAGATCTCTGCACCACCGCATGTCTCTGCAACAACTGTCGAGTGAAGCCAAACCGCTCTAACTTCCAAACTTTTACTTTGTAGAGAAAAACCCAACAACAACAACAACGAAGCTTGAACACATCACGCTAGTTTGCTGAAAAGAGCGCTAAGCACGCACGCGAGAGAGCGCACCTCTAGGGAGAAGATGGATTGTATGAAAAAGTTCGGCTCGCCTCGCGCCCCGCACTGAAGTCGCTCTCCGGGACAGAGAGGAGGCGGTAATGCCGGTCGAACTCTGAGCGTCTCCAAAACTTTTTTCCTGACTCGGTTCATGGAGTTTCGCGTCAAGTCCGGAGAGGCTCGTTCCACGGTGGTGCCCGCCCGGTCCTAGTGTACGGGAATCTGACTACAGGGCAAAGTTTTACTCGGACAAAAATAAAGAAGAGAGGGAGCGCGAGAGCCTCGAGTGGTTTCGAAGTGTAGAAAAAGAGACGGCGGTGAAAAAGGTAAGGGCACTTTAGCGGTGATGCTGACAGCGGCGCTTTCTTTGCGCCGTGTGGTTCCTCTGCTCTTATGTTGACTTTCGGTGTATTTGTCAGTGTTTAGCCGCTGGCTCTCCCCACTTTCCCCCTCTCTCTTTGTGTCTGTCGCCCTGCGTGTCAGCGGCGGACGACGGCTTCATGTGGCAGCTTCACATCTCTTTTGCACTTTGAACTTATCTGACACAGGAATCTAAAAAATGTTTGGCCGTGCAACCTGATCCATCACGGGAAGAGATGTGATCGGGAAGCTCGGCGCCAATCCCTCCTGCACACAGCTTTTAATAGTTCAACACTTGACGGTTCTGATTGTTTTCCACTGAAGTCTCCAAACAGTGACGCTGCTGTTATGGTTCCATCTCAAGATCTAAATCCAATTAAAATAATTAAAAAAAAAAACTTTTACATTTTAGTACGTTTTCCTACATCAAGAAAAACCACGTTGCGTTGTTTTGTTTCCACCTTTGTGAGGCTTGAATGGAAAACTAATAAAACTATTACCAGTTTGGAGCCCTTCACTTTTTTATAAGCTCTTAATGTCACAAAGCTCACATCAGGCGTAAAGTGTGTGGAATGCAGTAGCAGCGTGGGGACGTCGGCCTGTGACAGGGCTGTGGGAGATGTGTACTTATTGTTGAAAGATTCAAAGTTTACTGTTTGCTCTGCAGCCTGAGCAGTCAACAAACACTTGACGCCTTTGTGGGGCCCTTAAGCAGCGATATTTGCTGTTGGCTTTTCCTCCCATCTAACAGGCGCTGCTAATGATCTCCAAACTCATGTGTGCACTCTCGAGTCCCACTTTTTCTGTTAGTTCTTTTGGCCTACATATAAATGAAAAAGAAAGTGTTTTCTTAAAGCTTTTCCCAAATAATTCAGATTTTAAAAAAACATGCCGGATCCCTCCTTGATCGACTTTTTTTTCATACTGATGAGAATAAGATCTAGAAAAGTTGGAATATTATTTGAGTTTAAAACTCAGAAGAGCATGCTTTTAAAAAGATGAGTAAAGATAGAATTCAAGTTAATTAAAAAAAAGGAATGGTTGTGCAAAAATTTCAAATTACAATATATCTTTTTTAAATCCACCAAGAGTTTTGTGCATGTGTGTTTTCTGCTTCACATGATGACAAACCGGGTCGGGCCGAGGTGATTTGCATGAGAAAAAAAAAGAAAAAGTTTTAGTGCGTTTGGCCATTGTGAGGAATGAAGAGTTCCAACAGTTAGGGCCGACGGAGAGTGAAAGGAGCGAAGAATGGATGAGCCTATTCAGCTCATTCAGCCTCGGTTCAGGGGGAGACCCATAGTGGCCATGTCACTTTCATCTCCACAGCCGGCCCCTCTGTGCTCTGTTGTGTGTCCGCTGCTTTAGCCCCGTTTTCACACACCACCTCTGTGCACAGGCCCCACTTTATTGATCGGCCTCCCTTTTTATTTTTTTTTGTGCTTCTTTTCTGGAAGTCTGCAGAAAATTGAATGAACCAAATACTGGAAAAGGAGTGACTGTGTGTGTGTTGGAGGGGTATAGGCCAAGGAGGAGGAGTTGGGGGGGGGGGGGGGGGGTACAGCTCTTTTTTGAAAGCAAATACCGATGAAGTCTAGCGTACAGGGACAGAAAGGAGGGTTGGAGGAGCGGGTGAAGAGGGTGAAGTCTGAGTGACTCTGAGGAGGGGGAGGAGCACACCCCACCACCACCCTCCTCCTCCTCCACCACAACCACCCACTCCTGCTGAGTAAACCCAGACAAGTTGGAGGAAAAAAAAAGGGAGAGAATTCCTCGTGTCCCTGACTTGAGATGCCATATACTGTACCCATGACACCTGTGTCACCTCATGATGGCAGCCCTAAGAAAACATGGCCAGTGTGGGGATGCTGCAGGTTTGTGGGGGGGGGGGGGGGGGTTGCCTGTGGTTCGGCTGAAAAATGTTTGTGCTGGAGTTCAGTGGCAGTGGATGAAGAAGAGCTGTGGCCTTCACTGTGTAAACCTGCCCCTAAACATACTGTGGTTAACAGCATTGCATCAGTGCATTCTGGTCGACTGAGGATGTAGAAATAGGTATTTGTGCATGTTGTATCATGATGAACCAACACGTTGGTCAGTGGCCATCCGCGTCTGAAACCGATGCACTCTTGAGCTCCTGAGTGGCACAAAGCCCAATGTGAACCCATCTTCATCATTAGGATGGATGGGTCAAACCAACACAGGACTTTTTACCCAGGAGACCGCTGTTCGTGTCCCGTGTGAAAGCAAGTCAACTGACTTACTTTACCGTCATTTTGTGACCTAACTTCTGGACTTAACTTACACTAGTTACGTAACAAATGTAGTTATTTAACCTTATTTGAACCCAAACCAGGATATTTTTCTACACCTAATCACGTAGTTTTGTTGGCTGAGTAAACCTAAAAACTACTTCAGTTGGAAGTTTATTTTGAAAAGATATGATGCAGAAACTTGACACGCCGTTCCTAACCCGTCCAAAACTGACACTAGAGTTCTAGTTTGAAGTAAAGGGCCACTGACCAAGCGAGGTGGGAGTGAGAATGTGACGAACACACGCAGGTGTGAAATGTTGCTCTTTTGTTTGGATTCATCAAAGATGGATAAAAAGAACTGTGGATTTATGCTTCAGTTCTATCAAAGACATCTTGTATTTTTCAGCTTGTTTAGTTTTTAGGCACAGGAAACAGGAAGGATATTTTCTCCGCAGTCATATCAGTGTTCACAACTGAGAATCTGTAGCAGCAAATGTTTGATATTTCTTACTTAATAATTTACTTTAAATAATAAGTTGGTTCTGAATATCATTTTAGAATCCGTGATCTGAGTGAGACTTTGGCCGTCGCGGTGTCTCCTCCACACACAGAGGAGGGCCGCGTTGTGGATTGAAACTTACCCATGAGCAGGGATGAATTGATGAGACTTTAATGGCCATTTAGGGGGCTGTAAAAGGCAGCTATGTGTCGGGCGATGCCACAGCCATCTCTCACAGTCAACCTCCACTTCAGACGGAGGGAAGAGTGGGAGAGCTGGAGAGAGATGGCCGCTCACACTCATCTGTAGAGCCCTTCACTGAATCCCGTCTCCTTTGCCTTTGGCACGGGGGACGGCGCTGGACAATCCCCGCTTGTTTTAGCACCCGTTGTTTCACTCCCCTCGAGGCATCCTGTTCATTCTCCCTCAAGGGGGTGAGGTTAAATAGGCTCACATCATATCTGGGTTGGGGTTGCACACATCCCCCCCCCCTTTTTATCTTTACACTACAGCAGCTATGAGTGGGCACTCCAAATCCCAGAACAGAAAGTGAGGTCATGCTGGATTGTACCGTCAAAAGAACACGTAAGGCCCCTAAAAACACACATGATGGGCGCAGAGCCCGATGTGCATTTAACAAGCCATTTTAATAGCTGTCCGGTAAAATAACTGACAAGCTCATTACAGGCCGATTGACCTCATCAATCACTATGGAATTGCAGCGGAAGCAGGTTGTCTCAGGAAGACTGTATTTCCAAGTCGTGCAGCGAGGTTTTAACAACCCTCCTTCTATGCTGGTGCCTCAGACTGCAGAAGAAGAGGAACCTCAGCAGCTCCAATAACTCCAAAAGGGAGGAGAGTTTAAGCAGATTGAGTGTTGTGTACAGTGTACTCCGTGTGATGCATGATGTGTCATCACCGGCACGCCACACAGAGATCTTCCCATCACGTCCTGGCCGAACTCTTCACACACTCCTCGACTCGCATACTGAGTCATAGGAAACCCAGTTTCCCAAAAGCATTTCAGCAGGAACCTCATCATTGTCCATCGGCTTACAAAGGAACAATGGCAGTGGTAGCTCTGGGGTCTTCAGGGGGAACCCTGCCCAGGTCACGGGAGGTCACTTCATTTGTAGGGGGGGGGGGGGGGGGGGGTGAAGCTAATTTCATTATCTCAACACAAGATCAACTCCACAGACAATGTAAAGGGACAGGTTGTTTTGTTATCCTTATCTTTTTACACACCACTGCTCACAGTTATAGAGCCTCAGTGATTAGTCGATTCATGTTGCAGGTATTCTGATCATCAATTCATTGTATAAATGAGTATAATCCTCGAGTTCCAGCCTCTTAAATGTGCATGTTTGCTGATTTCCTGTCTTCTATGACGGTAAACTGAATATGTTTGTCTTTGAAAACCCATAATGTGGACTCAACAATGAAGATAACTTCTCAATTTACTCTGTTGTTTGTACGAAGGCATGAGACTAAGGAGAGTGTCATGTCATGATTATCCTGGTCAAAATGATATTGCAATAATCATCAAAATATGGTTTAAAACTCTTGTCAATGGCACCAAAATATATGGAAACATATGGAATCACTTTACCTGACATTTAGTGCTATTGCATCACAGATAGGACACACATCTTTCATTGTTTTTCATTTTCATTGAAAAACAATAGGAACATTTTAGATAAGTTATTATGAATCAGAAGGTCCCCCTGCATTAATACAGGATCAATCAATAAAATAGCAACATTGTGAGTGTGTTCTATCTTAAATGATAATTCCTCTATTTGTCACTGCTCTACCATGATATATACAATCCTGTGAGTTTGGATGTTTCACATTGAAAAGTGAATGAAATTGACTGCGACTTAAATGACCGGCCTGGCTGGCGGTTGTAAAAAGCTGATCAGCTGTTAGCAGACTGTAGGAGAATGATCACGACTCCCCCCTCACTGTATCATTAACCCTTCCTCATTAAACACCCCAACAGGCTTTGCTGTGTGACTGTGGGCTATGGAGATAGTGACACAGGCCCGCAGACAATGCCGTATTGTCTGCGATGTTTGCCGCGGGCCTTAATCTGATGCAGAGGCAGAGATCGGGTCTGTGCAGAGGCCGCTGACAACAACATGCAGACAGCACAGAGAAAGCGCGAGAGAAGGGAGGGAGGGAGGTGGGATCTGTTTGTGCTCCTAACTCTGGGGTTTGTGTTGGGAGGGGAGAGGGTAAGAAGTTATGATCTACGCTAGGCCCTCCCATAGCTACAAAGTCAACGCAGCCCCAAGGGCAAGGGCGGCTGGGCTCCCTTTCTTACGTTTCCACATGATGGGAGATATTAGATTCCAAAATTGTGCTGACTCAGTGCCAGGCCACAGTCTCCTCTCAGATAGAAGCCGGAGACAAGAGACGGAGAGACGGAGTTCAGCTTGGATATAGAGACATGTGGTTGTCTTTAGCAACGAGTCCCGCAACTTTCCCCCCTCCTCCCTCACAACACGTCTGTTGCTGCCATCATCATCTCTCTCTCTCTCTGCCTTTCTCTCTCTCTTTCTCTTTCTCTTTCTCAGGCTCCGGGCCAAAGGGAGGTTTGTTCATGTTTTGTAATCAGCTCATTAGGGGGAAAGTGGGATGAAAACCGCACTGGTTACGTGCTGCGCAGTCTTTCTGCGCTCGGTTGTTTCACATGCAAGACCCGGTAATGTGAGGCTGCTCTCAGACTGAACTCATCAGTGTCAACAGGTGGTCGTAGCTTAGCACGGCATTCCAGGAACAGAAAAGGTGACGAGGACAGCTGAAAATCTACATTATACATTCTGATTGTCAGTGTGGAAGGCTGCATGCATAGCAATAAAGTATTACTGGTCAAACAGACCTGAAGTTTGAAAGTTGCGCATGTAAGACGGCAACAACATTAAAATGTGGTTGTATGTGGCTCTTGATTGATTGGGTTGGATTTAGACTGACTCACTAAACTAGATCATTCAAAACACGCAATTAAAGGCTCTGCTGAGTTTACCAGCCTCCAGTTCTAAAAAGTGAAGTCAAAGCAGAACTGCCTTAAACTTGCATTCTGTCTAATGTCCATCAGGGGGCGACTCCTCTGGTTGTATAGAAGTCTATGAGAAAATGACTCTACTTCTCTCTTGATTTATTACCTCAGTAAACATTGTAAACATGAGTTTATGGTCTCAATCTCTAGTTTCAAGTCTTCTTCAATACAGCATGATGTTCATTTAGTAAATGATGGTCCATTTAGAGTCAAATAGACCATAAAGAGGAGTATGTTTTAGGGCGGGGCTACACTCTGATTGACAGGTCTCTACCAGAGCATTATCCGTGTTTTTGTCTTAAAACGTTAACCCTTTCAAAGTGTGTTTTCACTTCATGAAAGTAACAACTTGATTGCCTAAAAATGATTTATTCAGCATTCGGTTGCTCCACCTTCTCGTGTCACTCCTAGTTGCACGAAAAACAAGATGGCGAAGGCCAAAATACGGAACTCAAGGCTTCAAAACCCTAGTCGACAAACCAATGAGTGACGTAATGAAAAAGGAATGTTATTTGTGTTATGGGAAATAGAGGATTCAATGACTAGGTGTCAGGATGTCTCAGTCTCTGCATCATCGATTTTGACCATTCTTTTTTCTTTTTAAGCTCTCTCTCTTGAGAGTCCGCCAATTATATGCAAGTGCAATAGTAATTAGGAAAAAAATTTAGTACTTGGTTCCGTTACCAGCGAAATTCCATGATTCTCGGTTCCCAATTCAATACCACAAAACAAACAAAACTGTAAATCCCATGTACTTAAACATACACTCTTTTATTATTGTTTGCATACTGTTTTTTGCAAATTTATTGATGATCTGCCTCATGTTTATTAACCAAAACTACATTTTACAAGACAACATTTTAACATATGATAACGTTTTAATTTATGTTCGCACAATACAGAGTTTGAGCTTGAATGCGTCATGATGTAAGTCAATGCAACCTCCGTTAATGTTAGCTCTGTTATTTAGCCAAGCAGGAGTGCTCTGCCCACCGACTGCTAACAGCTAACATTAGCTAGCTCTCCTTCTGCCAATTTTAACATGGATGTGTTGTTCACAATGTAGTATTATCAGGGAAATGTTCATTATCCCCGGATGACGTTAATACTATAGAAAAATGAGAAACGCTACGTGTTCATAATTTTGCCATCGCGGCTGCTCGTGATATCATAATATTAATATTGCGTGTGAAATGTGTGAATGTGCCCACAATGTTTTCAAAAAGATCTCCACCCTCAATAACAAAGAAAAGGAGGTCCAACCTCCTTTTCTTTGTCTTCCTGCAGTCGGTTCATCTATCAAGGAGTTGAATCTCAGCTAAATAAAGCCTCACTTCTGTCCCCTCTTGCTTTTCTTGATCACGATCAAGCATTAACACAGCCAGACTCTGGATTGAGTTCATCTCATTTACAACAGAAGGAGCATGAAATAGTACTTTAATATTACAGCAGGCTGTGAGCAAAGGGCTGAAATGGTGAGAAAAAGATACATAGTTAGTTCCAATTACCACAGGATCTCACCTGGTGACATGCTCTGACAGCTGCTACAGGCAGGTCCTGGTCCAACACAAACACACAGACACACACTGACAACCCCCCAACTTCAAGGGGAGTCCCCCTCCCGTCACCACAGGCCTGAGATCTGACTTGGACGTAGCAGCAGCTGGCTTGTATGGGCTTAGCAATGCACAACCACAGACTGTCAACTATCACAAGCACTTGTACTGGAGTGCTGAATCCACCGCAACAATGTGGAAGTCGCACCACAGCGAAACCTGAGAGCAGCGAATGCCAACTTTGATTTGGCCAAATCTTTTCTCACTGGCTTGTAGGCATATCCGCTGTGGTTCTGCGGAGGAACACATGTGCACGCACACAAAGCCAGTTTTGCTTAAGTAGTTGCGAGGTTATTGACAGCTGAAGCAGTCAAAGAGTGAGTGCTAACAACACATTTAGGATGAATGGCCCAGTCCAAATGCTTCAGAGAGGAAGCTGGCTCCATTCAGCAGCGTGCAATGTGGCACCAGTGACAGCTGTGACTTTTACACACACCTTCATTACATGTTCATTCAGCTGTGACGTGTCAGCAATAAAACATCACCATTTTAAACTTTGATGAATAGTTCAGAATATAAAATGTTTGAAGATGAAGCAAACAATTCCCAATTTTTAAGAGCCCGAGCTGACATTTTTACATTACATTTTAAAATGTTTTCACATTTTACTTTTTTTCTCTGAAGACCAAAAAAAAAATCCATGTAGATTCGTCCCTGCCTGGGACTGTGTGTAGGCCTTGAGCTCCACATCTGTTTTCTGTTGGTTGAGGGAGACGAAGAGATCAACCACAGGATATTGCCTTTACTAGCAGGAAAGGTCAGGTTCAGGGGTGGGGTAAGAACTCATCCACAGGGCTTTTCTCTGCTGTTTTAGATGCCTTTTATATTACATCAGTTGTAAGCTGCTCATTACGCTCTATCTTCTGCAATCCACTGGATGATTGGGTTTTGGTAAGGGATTTGACTCCGTTTGGATCGGTCGATGGAGAAGATCTTTTTTGATTTTAAGTGAAATGTGGAGGAAAGATATCTTTTTAAAGCCCTAATTTACATGATTAAAAACAGAATTGACATATATGAACAATCCTGCTCTAGGTCAATATGATAAACCATTTTGATTTTGAATTTCAATCATGAGAGTTTAAATTTCCCTTCCTTTCTAATGTCCTCAGTTACTGAGCCATGTAAAGCACTTACTGAGCCATGTAAAGCACTTTAACAGCCAGTCTATAGAAAACCTGCACCCTGGTTTGAAAAACGCATATTGTGGCAATACTTTCCTTCCTGCTTGAGTGACCTGAATCTATACGTGTGCGACAGCCTGTAGTGATGTTGTTTCAACCTCTGAATCAGACTAATGGCTAATGTGTTGCTGCAAGACCTCTCACATCTACTTCATGACCTTTAAGACCTGAGCTTCAAATCCTCACGGAGACGTTTCTCCAAAGAGTGATTCACTCATGGAGAATGTGCCCTGTCCCAGTCTAAACTTGTCTTCCCTCAGAAGTCTCTGAAAACTTGCTGTCCATTGCGGTGTATCATCTGTCAACATAAAGATTCTCAGTCTGATATGAATTGCAATGCGATGGTGTCATGCAATTCTTATTGGATTTTCAGATTGTTAATGTTTTTTAAAGTACGAAGGTAAAAGGTAATCATCAAATAAGATCTTGTCAATTCACATGTAAAAAGGATATACGGTGAAAATGTATTTTTTGGAAGAGCGTCAAATATTGCTATAATTTTTGGTGTTTAGGTTAGTATTTTTCTCTAATATTTATTTAATATTTAGTTATTAAACACACACCAACTTCTTGGCCACTTGGGCTGTAAATAAAGCGACTTATTAATACCTTTTAACTTTTAAGCATTCAACTCACCCTTTGCTAAGCCCCGCCTCCTGCTGCTACTCAGTTACCACGGAGCCCACACTGACTAACTGCACTCCCTGAATACATATTATCTAGTTTTTGGAAAATCAAAAAAAAGATTCCAAAGAGAAGCAGACAGAAGGGTTTAAAATATGTGTTTGAAGGATATTTCCCAGATGTCAAACTGATTCAGCAGAGAAACCAGGTTAAGATAAAGATAGAAGCTGCAGATCACAGTGTAAAAGTGAACCACCACATCATCTGGAGATCGAGACAGAAGACAATGAAATGAAGGAACAGCAGTGTTCCTGTAAAGCCGGGATGGTCTTTAGTCAGTTTTACAACAATTATAAAGCAATGTAGACATTCAGGATACCTTCAGTAGCTAGCCTAGCATAGAAGTGCTAGTAATGATGTGCTCACATACTCTGTTAATGTTAGCTCCATTGAAACGTATAACTCCTTCCAATCTCTCAGGGTAACGAGTATCTATTGTCCAGTCTGTGTTTTGAGGGGCGGGACATAGCAAAGGGGTCATTTGCCTGTTTACAAACCCAATGTATACGTAGCATCATTAGCATTGATTTTGACTTGTGTTTCTTTCCATCTCTAAATTTTAAGTTGACTTATTATTCTCATTTTAGGTCTGTTTTGGTCTTGATGACTAACTTCTAAGGAAAATATGTGTCTCTTAAGCTGCTAAATGCTCCACTATGTTCAATGGCTAACTGTTGTCTGCCATTTGGTGCTGGGCAGGTAGTGCACTGTGGGTTTCAAGTGCCTTTTCTGTGAAAACAGCTGCTTTGTGGGCTGTAAAATCCCCCAAAAAACTATTGGGCAAGAAAATCCAAAGGGTCTACAAAGCACATTTGATAGACTTCTGGGATTATGCCTAATGGATGGGTGCTATAACATAAACTTTAACTTATAAAGGCAGCTTACTCTATAAGCTGTAATCGAGTTCACCTCACTATGAACCAATGATCGTGTTAATATGTTTTCTCTTTATACTGGCCAAAAAAAATGCAGAAATCAAGCAGTTGAAACAAATCAAGTTACGGTTTCAAATGTGGTAAATCAAAAGTAAATTTTTTAGAATGTGGTTTATAAACTAGAGTTGCTGGCTGCTGGAAGTTGGACTGCATTGCTTCATGTTTAGCTGGGAGCTGAACAGCACTGCTGGATTAACTTTATATGACGGAGCGGATGAAGTATTGAGTTGCAATAATTGGAAAGCGCATTACTCAAGGGTATATTGATGATGATATGAGACACCTCTCAAACTCTGGCAGTACTCAAAGAGTGCTATTCCTATTGTCTAGATTTTATATCCATAGAGAGAGGTGACTGCTGAACACGTATTTGTATAACACAAAGTATGTGTTCATAATGTGGGAAAGAAAGCTAGATAGAAAAGTCCATTTCTTTGCTTCCCTCTTGTAAATTCTGGTCCCACATTGGAGTCAATGGGGCAGTTGGATGGTACTCCTGTCACGTTGATGCTCATGGCGCAAAATGTGTTACTTAATTTGCTTCAATGCTTTTTCTTTCATTATTTTTGTGTGTTTTTATGAAAACGTAATGTGTGAGCTGTCCATTCATTTGAGTAGGGGGGAAATTTCCCCCAAATTGTTAAATATTTTAGAACTTACAAAAAAGAAGGTCCTCATTGAGCTGAACAGTTTGAGAGTTTGAATAAAGTTTCTACATTAAACGGTGTTGAAGTAGTTAGGTTCCAAAAAACAAGGTTAATAATACGAAAGCGAGACAGACAGAACATATGGGATCGCTTCCTCCGGTCCACCAGTGAGTTCCATTTGACTGTTGGGTCTTCAGCCAAGACTAAAAATGAGCAGTGTTGTCTAAGGAAGTCTTTGGTAGGCTCTCATGGAGAGAACATTTGGTAAGTTAAATTAAAGATTTCTCATAAAACTGTCGCAGAGTACCAGAGAGAGTCCGGCCAAGGTGGTTAGAGGGGAAAAACAGCTGTATTTTGTATGAATTATGTAAGGACCTCTCTGGATCCGGATATAGTGAAGGTACAACTGAATCACAGTGAAACAAGAAGTCGGTGTGGACTCACCACCACCTCCACCTCCCCTCGCTCCTCCACCTGTCCACCTGTAAATTGAATCTGACGGTTCCAGCATTCCTCCAGAGTGTATCATCGTGTTTAGCCTTTTTTCCCTACTTAGGGTGCAACTAGAGGAAGGGTTAGGAGTGGTTCTCTGTGTGTATCACAGCTTAAAGGAGGTTTTGGAGTTCCTCAAGAATGTCTTAAAGAGTTAGTCATTGGAATCATCCTGTCCTCCTTTGAGTATTCTGAGAGACAATCAATACTCACAGTACTATAGGTAGCACAATACATTCTGAACCAGTTCTCAGAAATACCACGTCAACATCGCAAAACACATGAAACCAAATCATATTTTGTCTTTTGAAGGTTGTTACGTTACGCTGGATGAGTTCCTCTGTCAGAAACCTGAGTAGAGAGGTCTGCAGGTGGCATAGGGGGCAGGAGACCTCACCTATACTCCCCCTCTGTGTCTGCCAAGTGAGCAGAGTGTGGGACAGCAGTTGGTGAGCCGGTTATTGTGTATGCGCAAATTCACTGTCTGCACCCATGTAAATGTGTGTGTGTGTGTGTGTGTGTGTGTGTGTGTGTGTGTGTGTTCTGCCAGGAAGAGAGAGCCTACCAGCATACGGATTACAATGACTGTAAGATAGGAAGGAAGAAAGTAAGAAGAGCAAAGCCTGGAAATCTTCAAAATGAGAGGGCCTCTTTTGATGTGTGTTTGCATTCCTTTCAGTGTTGGTGAAAGGGGAGCTGTTGAACGGTAGTGGAGGAGAGGAACACTTGAAACTGACCGGGGCGCTAAGAAAAACACACACCAGGGCTCATAACAAAAGTCATGGTGGAGGGGGGTGAAGGTAAATGCGGGAGAGAGAGAGAGAGAGAGAGAGAGAGAGAGAGAGAGAGAGAGAGAGAGAGAGAGAGAGAGAGAGAGAGTGGAGAGACGAGAGAGGGAGAGAGAGAGAGGAGAGGAGAGAGAGAGAGGAGAGAGGAGAGAGAGAGAGAGAGAGAGAGAGAGAGAGAGAGAGAATTGCCTTACATACATTTCTGAACTTTAGATGAAGCCAGGTTAAAAGTTCTTGTTTCATTTCGTTGACATTTCAGAGTCAAATGTTTTTTATAGAGGACATTTTGAATATCTCTTTGCATCACTCAATAAATCAGAAAATACAGCCCAAAGAAAATCCACTTTCTCCATTTTTTAGTGACAAAATGTTGCATGAATCCAGCTCTGATATGTTATATGAACAAACTACTCTGTAAAAACCTCCAGAAATACAAATACTACTGAAGTGGAGAAAATAATTTAGAGGAAATGTAGAATTGACTACAGACTGAAAAAACTACAGATGAGTAGGGTGAATGAAAATAATAGATATCACTATGACACTTCCCCAGTTGATTACTTACATGAAGACAACCGTTTTCTGTATTACAAGTTTTATGAAATGTTAAAATATGCAAATGAGGCATTATCTAATGCCAGCTTTTGTGAGTTTTGGAGAAATCTCCAGACGCAAATAGACAAAGTAGTAAAATAAACACCTAAATATGTACGTTGGATGTTTTCTTTTCACGATTCGTACATTGTACATTTAGTATCTCACCCATCAGAGAAAATCTGCAAATGGAGCAAGATAATGACTGACGTGAGTTATTCAAGTGATTATTCTTTCTTGTTTCAAGATATCAGCATACTCTTAAAAAAAAAATACACAAACCAGTTCTGCACTGGAAACAAGTGAATCTGAACCCTGTATGATTTTCAGGCTGACCTTGGCAGAAGAAAATATAACAGTGACTTTCCCCATTACCTCAGTCTTTTTCCTGTGCCTGGTGTGGTTAAGTGGCATGTCTGGATGGTGCATCAGAGCGAGGGCTGCCGGACGGAAATCGAGACGTAAAACATCTGCTATAAACTGTACTTTTCTCTGTTTAATATTTGCCATCCTGTGCACTTACCCCGCTCAAAAAGCTGACGTTTTCTGTTAACCATTTTATTTGTAATTCATAAAATATAAGCCGGAACATATTCATAGCCTTCCTGGTGTGGGTGGACTGAAGGAATTTGTTAAATTGAATAAATACAAGACATATTTTTTGGCATCTGTGATCAATTGCAACAGTTTAACCTTGTCAAGCACTTGGATGAAAAAAAAACAGACAGACAAAGAGTCTTCGTCAAACCTCACTTTGAATATTTGTAAGATAATTCACGAAAGCAAAGACATTTCTCAATGGAAAGAAACATCCAGTTCTGTGGCTCCGAGTGGCAGGAAGCAACAAGAACAAAGCAGCCTCACTGTAAAACTTAGGGTTAAGGTTTCGGATATGGTTAGTCTAGCCTTAAAAAATACATCAAATAAAAGCAGCTTTGAAATGAATGAAATAAATCACTTAGAGCTGTAATCTGTAAATTCTTGTTTTGGGAATTGGCTGCTAGACAGACACTGCTATGGATGTTTTTTTGCATTTCCCAGAAATCATGTGGTGATCGGACAGTCGATCCTTCGGCATCTTTTTCCTTCATTTTAAAACGTTTTGAGGTCCGTTCAGCATCGCTTCCTATGACAGGTCCTCAAGACACCACATGTGGCAGTTTGCATGATGTAAAGAGGTGATATGTATATCAGACATAAAATGGAATATGTATTTGTTTGAAAAGGGAAGAAGTCTCCGGCCTGTGATCACATGGCACAACAGGGGGGGAAGGAGGTGTGTGTGTGTGTGTGTGTGTGTGTGGGGGGGGGGGGGGGGGGGGGGGCTTATCCTGTTCGTGCTGCAATGGGCTGCCCAGCCAACCAGAAGATGAGAAAAGAAGTGCACCCTTGTTGTTTGTTCGCCTTTGGCCCCTGCCATCTGTCCGCTTGGTTCCTGACACCTGTACCAGCCTGTCAGAGCTGGGCTTCCCTGTCAGCAGGGACCACGCGGGTCCGGCCTGTAGGGAGACACCAGGGTGGGGGATGGGGGGGCGGGGGGGATAAGGGTGAAGTTGGGGCCACTTTTTGGGAAATTAACTCAAATCTAGCAGTTTTATATAAGCCTGGTGCACTCTGGAGGATTTTCAAATCTTAACTGATTTAAAAACATGGGAGGCCACAGACAGATTAAACCGATTTTTATTATTATTCTAACCAGACCACACAGTCAAGACGCAGGAGCACCCACTTTATATGTATACTAAACCATTTCAGTGTGGCGATTCCAGGGACTTGGGATCTCACAGAAACTCGCGTGACCAAATGTGACTTCTGAACAAACGCATACATGGAGGCTGACTGTCTCCGTCACATAGTTGCACTTGTGTGTGCTTTGCACCGAAAACAAAAATGGAGGAAGCCATGTCATTATTCCACTCGCTTGTCCTCCTGTTCTACTGTCCACCTGGCTCGGCAGACAGAAGTTCTATTCGTGCTGTTGGCAGCCATGTTTCTGTTCTAAACAAGTCCACCACATCCTGTTGGTGACACTTCTCGGTCAGCTCTCTTCTCATTGGCTATTGTGGGTTCCTGCTCAATACCATCCCATCACTGTTCCTTCCAGAAAACAGGATTTCGAAATCGCAGAGATCTTTGCTTTGGTGACCGTCCATGTTTTTACTGCCGCTGGTTCAGCCATCGCCATGTTGAGAAATGCCCCTAATCTGGTATTTAGCACCTTTAAGATTATATCCATAAACCTCTCACACTGAAGGATCATTTGGAGAGATAATCTGTTCGGTCTGAATCGGGAATATCCCTATTGTTTAGAGGAGTGAATGTTAACCAAACTCTGCCCCAGTCTGGGGCCAGCATTAGACAGTTTAGATCTAACCGTCCCCTAAACTGCTGATTCAGTTTTTTTTATTTCTAAAGTAAATTACCTTTACAGGTGCCTCCACCCCAAACCTCATCAAAATGTTGGCTTGGGGTTCAAAAGGCAATTGGAAAGCAAATAGTTGGCATGCTGTAAAAGCACGGAAAGAGCTATTAATGCGGTGCCAGATGTTCATCAGACGGAGATGTTAAGGGCAGGATTCTCAGTTATTTTTAAGGGAAAGGCTGCTTGAAAGGCAAGCTCTGTTGCTGCGAGCACTGATGTGTTCACGGGCACGTCTTATCTCTGCCAAGAGGGTTCACCCCCGAAAAGGAGCCCGTTTTCTGGCCAACTGTGAATACGATAAAAGCCCATGAAAGAGCACATTAAATTGTAGCACAAAGGTGATGTCAGAGTGACGGAGTTCTCCCAAGACAAGACTCGAGGATGTCCTGGCACCAAGAAAAAAAGAAACAGATGCAGCCTAAACCTGTTAGTCACCCACCTCTAATCGGCTTACACTGGCCCGGTGACAGGCGACTGGCACCTCCGAAGGGTCACAGACACGGCTGCTAATACACACACCTCACACTGAAGGATGACATGTTGGATATCCACATGAAACCGAAGACAGCACACGTTCGGCTAGCGGTAACCAGATCACTGAACAATGACTTTTTTCCTTTCAAATGACAGCATCACTCTCAGCACTCATAATTATGTATTTGCGTTTCCATGTTCTCATACCCTCTAGTGTTACAAAGAGTGTTTTTAATATCCTTTGATCCCTCAGAGTTTTTTTCTGGTCTTTCTCTCTTCCAAAAATCACAGTTGTTTCCCTGACTTGAGTGAAAATGAATTGCCGTTTCAGGGTGTTGTTTGTGTCATTTGGACACAAGTCAAGTCGTAAACACTTTTGTTTTGCAAGACTTGAGATTGCAAAATTATTTTGTGTAAAAATGTTTTAATCAGCTGACTTCCCGTAGCTGCCAACAGGTGTGAGGAGCTGAACTAAAATTACATTGTTTGGATGCCCAAAAGCACTCAGACGCATACTAAAAATGTTTTTCCCTTTTCCAAACATGAAAGAAGTCTTTCTCCTCTGCACCTGTGAAACATGAAGTCACCCCCTCTGATCACATCCACGTTGCTCGTAATGTTGTCTCAGCGCTCTGTCAAAGCGCGCTGACATGTTCTCCCAGCGTCTGAGAGCAGGTGGAAAAAGCGATGACCAAAGGAATGACCTCTCCCTCCCCGGCTGGGAGCTGCAGTCTTGTTTGTTCTCGGTGGAGGATGATCTTGTAGGTCCCACCAAGTCAAACAAGTGGCGCGTTGCCAAGTCATCGGGCCATTCACACAGACATGAGGAGGTATTGACACAGTGCGAGCGGCTAAAAACCTCAGTGCTAAAGGGCCACTCACATTTACAATTGGAACAGAAGAGGACTGTGGAGTCATTACATCTAACTGAGAAATCCGTCTGTGTGTTTAGGGCCTGACCTGACATAAGTTACACTGACAGAATAAATACATCAATCACAGTGTACACATTGTAATACACTTCAGTTTGTGTTGCTACATTGGAAAAAAAAGACTTGCTTCTTTGACGGTCTGGTAATTGAAAAAAAGTGAACAATTCAAGGATATATTTGACTATATTTAGCTTAAAAGGGCAATAGACAGCTATCCAAAAAATTAGCCTTTTTGAACAATACAATTTACTGGGGGGGGGGGGGGGGGGGGGGGGGGGGGCGGCTATCTTCTTTAACTAGAAATGATCAATACGATTATTTAACAAGGTTTTGGTCATCCTTTGAGAAAAAAATGAAACGTGTTTCAGGGGTTCACTATCTAAGGTTCTAGGGTGAATGAGTATGTTACACTTTGCTGGAAACCTTTAATAAAATGAACAAGTACAACAAAACTACAGCTCCCATAAACTTTGTTTTTCAATGCAGTACCTATTTTCTGCTACGCGGTCACAGCCAAGATCAAACATTTGAACCTAACACTAGTGCCTCTTGCCTCTCCAGGTTGTGACGGAAATCGAAGAGCAGCATGGAGACTTCAGCTCCAACAGCCACTGAGAAGAAGGAGTGTAAGGGTTCAGGTCTGGATGGGAGAAGCTTCTCAGAAATCCCAAAGAAGCCCTTGCCCACCACTCTGACCAGAGGTACAGCTTTTTTTCCAATCATTTACCCTTCATTCATTTGGTCATTTGGTGGTAACCGACTTCAGCTATTATAATAAAGTACTCTAGTGTCCTTTTGTTTTCTGTAGCATCATGTACTTATAGAGGGAAACATGATGGCCAGTCACATAAGTAGCTGGTTGCACATGAAAAGAAGAAGACCAAGAGATGGGGGACGCATGTTTCAGAGACGTCAGAGAATGGGTGATGAAAAAGTGTTATAATGAGGTCGAAAGACCTTGTTCTCACCTCCCGAGTGTAAATTTCATGAATTACTAAAGAAGGCTGGCATAGCAGTGGACGACATGGTGTACCAGGGTCCTCGGATAAAGGCCGGGCGGAGGGAAGCACCTTTGAAATGCTAAGGAGACATCGGATGACATTGTGGCGTGAGCGGTATTTCTGCTTAATGATGGGCTTGGTGGCCTGCCACGAGAGGAGCCATTAATTGTTTAGGGATGTGGGGTGAGAAACTAGGACGTTTCAGCGTGCCCTCCCTGGCACCTCCACAAAGAGGACACAAGTTTTTCATACCAGCAAAGAAGAAAAAAATAGTGCGCTTGCCATGATATGAATTATTTAGTCAATTACACTGTTATGATCATTGTGTATTATGTAGACTGTGGTGGTTGAATTTTCATAACCTTGCACCACTGAGAAAAAATAAAGGAGTCTGCTGCACCCATTAGGGCTTATTTGTGCTTGTGTGGTATCACAGAGGTTGCAGGGTTTGCAAGATTCCCACTATAAAGGGGTCATAATTAAAAGATGAGCGCTCATGTTTTCATTAGTAGATGTGTGATGAAAACTCCTTCTAACGAGGTCTGAGGACCTTGTTCGGGCCTCTGAGGTACCAGTGTTATAAATTACTAACGCCTGCTGGTGGAGCCGGCTGGTGGACACTAAAACCCCTCAGGAAGACACACTGGCATCATCTGAGGGGCCACTGCAGGAACATATCATTCAAGTTGTTTTACTGTTTAATGAAGGGCCTGGTGGCCTGCCATCACAAAGCTCAGCACGTCACACGAGGGAGCTGTAAAAGTAGGACGTTAGTTTGTCTTTAGCTAGTTTTAAGCCTCTGCTTTTGTTTCCAATTTGATGATTCTTTTCTTTTTTATTTCAAATTAGCATGCATGTGGAAACCCAAATGTGGGGTAAATTTGAATACATCAAGTAGCTTGGAAACATTCTTTGTAAGATGTCACAGACATATTTTCAGTTAGCTTACTCGTATTTGAAACGGAATTGCAAAGTACTCCAAACTATGCGGACTACATTATAGGTCTCTGTAAGCTTGAAAATGAAACCACACAATACAGTAGTGTAACTTAAGCAGAAACATCCTGAGAACATCCTGTTCACCCTGATCCGCTGTGTCAGCCGGCAACGAATCTCATAACTTGTTTGATGAGAGCTCACTTTGCTCGTGTTTCATAGAGACATGCCTCACCCTGTTGGACATGTCTGTGAGTGTAAAGACATAAGTATGTCTGGCCACTTATGCAGAGTGTGCGTCAGGGTCCAAGGGGAAGCATAGCAAAGACGATAGAGGCCAGGGATGCTGGCACTAGTCCCTATGATAGGAGTCTGGCTTCTTTCTCTGGGCCTTGTTAATGGTTTTAAATGGGCACCCGCATTTCGTGTCACAGCCTGCATCCATCTCGCAGCTACAGGGCATGCTTCCACAGGCTACGGCCCTTGCAACCTGACTCCCAGGCCCCCGGGATTTACGAGTCTGTGTCGGCTTGTGCTTCACCATGTCAGAGTAACATGTGTCCAGATTAGGTACCAGGACTGTAAAACATCTCACGGTTTCAAAGGAATACCTGTGATTGATGCACCCCCCTCCTCCCAACTTCACACCATAAGACTGGCATATGGATGCTCGAAGAAGTGCGGAAGAAGACTGACCGTTTTTCAAATGCAGATCTGCCAACTTGTTGTTTTACGGCCCTTATTATATCCCGAGAAAGTTTGCCAAAGAGAATTTTTCCATCATCCCTCACTTCGGTGTTGACTGTACGAGGCCAGTGGAGCAGACAAGCTCGCTAACACTGATTATTTCTGCCTAAGCAGTGTGTTGTATTCATCTTTCTTGGAGTTCAGCCGTAGCTTGCGAACTCCCGACAGAGATTGATGTTCTTCAGCATAAGAAACCCATCGTCCACAGATAATTATTCACAGCTTTGATGTATCTAAGGAGGATGCCAATGAGAGGCGGCACAAAAAGAAGAAATGTCCTCACCTTTGTCAACACTTGCCGTCTCACTTGTACTCAAACAAGAATACGGCATTAAATCACCCGACCTTTAGTTTTTCTGCATGAAAATGGATCGGCCAAGTCTGATTCGGAGTGGTCACTGGAGCACAGATGGATGCAGAAGAGAAGTCTGGTGTAATTAGTCTTGCAGTCAGTAGAGCAGTGGCTTTGCGATAAGGAGCCGTGTGTTAATCATGGCCATCACGGGTGAGTCTTAGACGGCGCTAGAGTTTGAAGGGTCTCCGAATTGGTAGCAAGGGCTTTCTCTGGAAGGTGCTCTGGAACGGGTCACCTCCCCCGGCAGAGAAAAATGTCCCAGAGCAAAATATACCCCCTCCTCCCCCAGCTCCCTCCCCATCCACAGGCCTACTCCAAAGGGACAGCCACTAATCTTCCTGAGAAAGAGATTTCTGCCTTTCTTTCTGTGCTCCTAAATGAGGCTCTTACGCTGCTGTGGTTCCATAGATTGGGTGAGTGGTGGAGGCGAGGGGGTGGGCGGGGGATTCAGTGGCCAGGGTTATGCAGGGATGACCACATTCAAGCCAGACCCCTTGCCCCCTTTGGTTTAACTCCTTGGCCCTCCACCTTAGCTGAAAGAATCAGAGAATCCATCTCCTGATGCCTGAAGTATTCTACTTAGCAAAATAGAAAAAGAAAAATACAGTTGTTCACGATGGCCATGATGCTCTAACATCCGGACCAGTTCATTATTGTTTTTTGACCAAGGAACAAACCTGTGGGTTAAGTGTATCTTTTCCGGCGATGTTGGTACCAATACCAGTGAAATTCCGCGATACGACACCATTAACCATAAAAACATCATTAAAAACAAAACAAAACTATAAATCCCATGTACTTCAACATACACTCCTTTATTAATCTTTGCATACTGTTTTTGCAAATGTATTAATAATCACTGATGATCCGCCTCAAGTTTCTCATTTATACTGAAGAGATCTTGAACGCACCATAATACAACTCAATGTAACCTGTTTGCTAGCTGTTAGCTTGATTATTTAGCCAAGCAAAACTGGTCTGGCCCATGGCTGCTAACAGCTAACATTAGCTAGCTCTCCTCCTGTTGATTCTACAGATTTGTAGTTCATGAATGTAGCATTATCAGGGTAATGTTCTATCCGTCCCCGGGTCGTTGGAACGCCAATCAAGCCCTGATCCCTGATACCTGCAGTACTGTAGAATAGCAAGTACCATCATGGTTTCAGAATTTTGGCATCGACTTGGCAACAAAGTACATGTTCTCACGACGTTCCCTAATCTTTGCTATTTAAGGAAATACTGCAGATCAAGTTACGAGGCTGTACATAGAAGAAACACATCCCCTGGTCCCGAAGGCCTCCGAACATGTCATGGATTTCATTCAACAGCCTGGTTTCCATATTTGCATCCTCAGTGCGAAAGAATCAGCTCTATCAGGTGTCATCTAAAGTAACGTTTTGTAACAGCATCAATAATGCCTCTACTGATACTTGAGATGACCTGCAAGCAACAAGCTTACAGGAAGGCCTATTGACCAAGTCCCAGTGTTGTTTATTTTCCTGTCAGGGTCTATAGCCACACACTATCAGGAACTCACCGCTGTCCTCCAAGAATGACTTTAAGAGAGACCGATATTGTTTCTGTCCCGGAATGACTTTCAATTTATGGCCTTCATCATCTGCAGAGTCAGTTTACACTATGTGCCTGATATGTCCAGTATGTGCCCTTACTTGGGACTGCTCACATCTAATTCAATGTCACATCCATTTTTTTTGTATTCACATATTCCCAGTCTGCATGGGGAGAAAAACCTGCTAAAATACTTGAATGGCTGACTGGCAACCTGGGTAACAGATTACTTCATGTGGCTCTTACAAACAGTTAATTTGGTCTTTTCCCAAGTCACTCCTCAACTCCCCTTCAGGCTTCCATCCTCACATTTCTGTCTCTCTCTGTCATATCTTGAGTTTCATTTTATTTACTGGCTGGCCAAGACTGGATCTAAATATTAGACATGTTAAGTAAAAGCATCTTGTTTTTTCATAGTTTTTTGAAAGGTATATAAGAAGTGGACGTATTGTCACCCATTGGTTTGTGGACTACGGTTTTGAATCCTTGAATTCAATATTTTGGCCATCTCCATCTTGGTTTTTTTTTTGGAACCAGAAGGTGGAGCGAAGTATAACCAACAACACTGAATTAGACATTTTTAGGCAACCAAAATGTTACAATTAACTTTCATGAACTGAAAACACACTGTGAAAGGGTTAAAGTTCTAATATGCAAACACGGACAACTCCCAGACCGTTCAAAGCTGTGGTAGCAACCTGTCAATCACAAGGTAGCCCCGCCCTAAATCATACCCTGCTTTATGGTCTATTTGACTCTAAATGGACCATAATTTACTAAATGAACATCATGCTGTATTGAAGAAGACTTGAAACTAGAGATTGAGACCATAAACTCATGTTTACTAGAGTCATTTTCTCATATCATCGCCCATCACAGAGTTTCTGGCCTACATACTAAGAGAAGGGAACTGCTGTAGGATGGTGAATTCATCCAGGGATTGTTTGCAAGGGTTTTAAAGCCTTACAGCCTTAGAGAGGGGGCAATTCCCGCCTCTAGGAAAAGGGGCGTAAACGTAAACGGGAAGACGTTATCGTTTCACCGTAGCACTACCAGCCTAAAGTACCATCTCAACGCGACGCATGCGTTGGTCGGTGAGGGGAGTTTAAGTGGAATGCGCCAAACCACCCTCACTGAACAACGTAGTTCCCTCACTAAGTCTGCCTGTGACAAGTTGACTAGCACAGTTGCCAAATGGATTGCAAAAAGCTGTAGACCGATTAATATTGTTGAGGACGAGGGGAAGTTTTGTGAGTGGCAACGGGGGACTCGAGCATCAAAGCACCGCAAAGACGCACAATAATGACAAAAATCGGTAATATGTGATTAATCATGATTAATCCACAGAAACCTGTGATTAATTTGATTAAAATTTGTAATCATTTCACAGCCCTACATTTAATATAAAGCTGTATTATACATTAGTTTCCTGGATTCTTTTTTATGTTTACTTGAATTAAGAAGGCAAAGAAACCACAAGATGAATCCAACCATGGGGTTCAGAGGAATTCTTAACCAGTTTTAAGCACTATCAAGACTCGCTTTCCTAGTTTTGAAAAAGAATGTCTCAAGACAAATGTTTATTTTAGTGAATGCTTACAAGACAGTCATGAAGGCAAATATTAAGAAGGCTATTTTCTGAGCAAATGCCTTGAGTATGACACCCTTTGGAAGCTCTCTAATGTGGTTATGAAACATAAATCAGGCTCAAATGAGAGGACATTTCTGATATTGGTTGTTTCTTTGGAACGCTCTGCCCCCGCTTCAAAGCAGCCAGAGTTAAAAAAGCAACGCGGTATGCTTTGGGCAATGTCTGAGAATATAAATCGCTCTGTACTAGAGACGTCTACAAACACACACACACACACACACACACACACACACACACACACACACACACACACACACACACACACACAGGGCCCAAAGACAACATGTTACATTCCTTGCCGTTTACAAGCAGTGGGAGAGGAGGTGGGGGCAATATATGGATGCTTTAGGGGATTACCCAACACCCCGTCCACCAGCTTTCTCTCCCCATCCCTTCTTCCCTTTTTCTTTTTGAGCTTCATCCTCTCTTAAACAGAAAGCTCTTTCCCAGCATGCGGAGTGTAATCCAGGCCCCTGCCTCTAAGACCCTTCCTGTCTGTTGTGTTTGTCGGCCTGAAGGGAATCAGCCCAATAAGTTATAGCTCTCTCCTCTTCTCTGAGGTGTCGCCTCAGGCAACCGCTTTCTTTTGACTGGAAGGTGCCGCATGTTATCAAAGAACTTGTTGGTTCGAGGTCCATGCCCACGCATTTCTACGCCGTCAACTCCCTGACCCGGTGCAACCCTCCGTGTCCTTCAGACTTGAGCCACCAGCCTGCCAGCCTCGGCTACTCCGCTAATGTAGCCCCAACACTCACAGTTCAAGTGAAGCAAAATAAACGTCCGAGGAGTTTAGACGTGGTAAAACAAAAATGTGTGCTAGCTGTAAACACGGACGGGAGGCGCTTGTGTAAACAGGCCTGGTTCCTACGGCTGAGTTGGTCTAGAGACGGGACAGTTTGTGGTCGGGCTCTTCCGGTTCGTACCCCCGCACACATACCCCCCCACCCCACCCCACCCCACCCCCAACGCCTGCAGACACAGCTGCGGTCCGCCCTCGTCGGAACGCTGCTGGAGGAAAAGAATCAATCACAGCGCTGCACGGAGAAAAAAAAAAGCCCACTCACCCATGATGAGAAGTGCATGTCTGCAGTTGCTGAGGTATCAGACGAGAATATATAACGATAAACACCTTACAAATTTGCATCAACATATGTCTTTCCAGGGAGAACGTCGGTGTGTTTTATTATGTTAATGTTCCAGACTTCCAGACAGTGAACAATAGGTGCCTTTACAATTAATACCTGCTGTAATTGTACTGTAGCTTCCCAAGAAAGCAAGAGGAGGAAATTGATTTTTTACCATCAGTGAAATTCCTCCTGAGAGAGGAGCTGCTTCTTGTAATTACAGATCTAAGGTTTCACTGCTGCTGCTCTCCAGCCTCTGCTAGCATTTAGCAATTAGCCAACTCACTGAGAGTTCTGGGGCACAGCCTCATAGAGCCAGACTTGTTCACACGTATCACCTGCAAACCAACGGGTCAGCTAAGTAAAATGAACTGGGTTCAAACGTTCAAACTAAAATGGTCGCGGTGAGAAACAATAGCAAACCATCCTGCCCAGTCAGCGGCTACGTTTCAGTGGAGGTGGAGGAATTCCATAAACATTTATGAAAAAATAAACTTTGACGATGTATGTTCATGGTCACAGCCCCAGGAGGGTGAGTCTTTCTCCAGATGGAGTGTGCGGCCGTGACACCGGTCATCCTCCATGGACTCATTCCGAGGACAGGACGCAGGCGAGTCACAGTAAACTGTGCAACCAGCAAAATAAGCAGCTGAGGTTGCCTCAGTAAATACAGTGGACTGCTGTCCCTTCCCACAATTCATTGGCTCTTTAAAACATCGTCCTAAAAACTGGATCACACTGGAAAAACTGAAAGGCTTCTTAAACAAATGTCACATATCAAATTTGGCTTCATTTTTGCTTCCTGCAGTTTGTTATTGATTTTCCTTTTTAATATTAAGGCACAACTTTTACTACGGCTGTTATAGTCTAATATTTTTAGCAGTATGATTAAAATCTCATATCAAGGGTCAACACATTTGACAATTGCATCTCAGCGTCTTCTTCAAATGGAGCTGCTCAGGTTTCATCACGTGACCTCAGTGGAATGTTGGTCACACGATAACAAGTGGACACCGAAGACCATATTTACAGCGACGGATAAAAGGAATCGTTAAATAGGAAATGTGCTTATTTGATATCTGTCTGAATGAGAAGAGAAAATCATGTCTGTGTGTTAAGTATGAAACTAGAGACAGGGAGCGCTTAGCTTAGCATAAACACTTGATTCAGGGGGATACAGCTAGCCTAACATTGACCAAAGTTTAAAAAATACACCTACACGTGTGGTTTTAGGGGAAGGTGTCAAAAGGTCTTTGATGTGCACTTGTTATTTGGGGTGTAAAAAAATATTGATACGCTAATATATACAGGAGTATCGCGATATGTCGCTTTATGATACTTTATCGATTCTCAAAACCATGATAGATTTATAATCAATATTTTACGTGCAAGGATTTGGGGCACACAGGTGCTCAGATCACACAAAAAGAAGTGCTACTGTATGATGTTGGATGTTATAGGGACTGTGATAAATGCAAATGCAGATGCCACTGTTGTGATTGCATACAGAAGTAAAGACAAATACTATAAAGAAGGAATTCCAAATGGAGGCTGGTTGTCCTGCACTCTTCCTCTTGTACCATTCTTTTCTGCGGGTTAAAAAAAGGACTTTCTGCCAGCCATACGCTACAGTGTCATATTCTTTGTGAGAAAGTCATTCTGGACTGGGCTGCTATTAGTTACACTGCTCTGTAATCACAGCAAAGCCTGTCATAAGGCCATTGTATGGTTGTCATGGTCCAAACAAAATGCTGCCATATGGAAAACTGATTTGTAATGTAATTTATCATACAGCAGCAGGAAAGTGGAATAAAGACAGTGGTTCTGTAACAGCTGGGTAGCAACAGATGATTGAGTGCTGAGCCTGGCTGGGGTTGGCAGTTCACTTTTTTGGTATGAAAGGCACCACTACGTGTCCAGAAACAGGATGTCTGAGATTTAAATCTGAAATTCTTACCCAAACATTACATGTGATACGATACATTTACTCAAAGTGCTTTCAGTGCTTTGTTTGTTTTTTACTTAGATGGCCCTCAGTACAATTCTATGGTTGTGGTGCAGCAAAGTAGATGTTGTGGAACATTAAAACTATGACTGCTGTAGATATAGTTTCAGCATTGACATTGCGATGTGTGCATGTGCAGTAGTCACAATGCAGGACGTGCGTTGTCGGCAAATGACCTACGTCATGCTACAACTTTGTTGCCGTTTGATATTTTGCTTGGAAAGGCACAGGGGGAAGGTCGCCTGTGGCTCTTACCACAAGCTTTATAGCGCCCCTCGTCGTACATCGCCGCCTCCCCAGGCCGGTGACTTCATGCTTGCTGCGTGGGTCAGGGCTCTCTTTGCAACTGTCAACCATGGCGGACTTACTCAGTGCGAGGGGTCTGCTACAATGTCGGCAACCCGCCTGACTTGTTTATTTTTACCATTCATATCTATACAACCATGGTGTTTATGATTACAATTTTAATAGAACACAACATTTCTTTAAAGTTCTTCATGAATCCAGCCTCTTCATTGCGTTCTGAAAGTGCACCGCATTTAGAATATACAACATTTTCTTTGTATCGCTAAATATATCATAAACATTTTTTTTTAATATTGTGCAGCTTTAATTACAGCAAGGTGTTGTGATTTTGTGGCTATACTTTAAACCAGAAAGTATGGAAGCCCATTTCCCCCAGCAAAAAAAATGCACCATCACTTTTGCTGCATCAATCTGTAACCATGACACTGACCAGATGTTTCCAGTTGCTGTTCAATGAAGGTCGCCACCTCAGCCACATCGGTGTTATTCTTTCTACACCAGAGCTGCTTCTTGCTTAAAATCCTCTCACGGGTGCGTTTGCTGAGTACAATCCCCCGTGAAGCAGCAAGCAATTGAAGTATTTCATTTGTTGTAAAGCCACGTTTAAAGTCTTCAATGTACTCACAATACATTTATATGTCAAATGTAGGGTAACCTGCCAAAGAGCTGCTTCTATGACTGTTAAATTATCTTATCATTTCGACTTTCTATTTCATAATTTCTCTTTTTTTTTTGTGATTTCTTTTTTTTTTTTGCCGGTGGAAATGGGCTTCCATGAGACAGGCTATGTAAGAACTTAAAGAAATGGAAACTCATGAAATCATGTATGACGCAAAGCGATAAATGTTGCTCAGAGAGAGTGTGAAGTGAGCGATAAAGAGCAGGAGGGAGAAGCCTCTTCACAAGGCAACATGTGATGTTTTGGTCCAGCTACAGATGAACAAAGACGTTCCACTGTTAAGCCTATGTGTTCAAAGTCATCCATTTAAATCATACAATACCAACAATAAAAATACCCTCAAACCCTTTTCTGTCAAATGAAGTTGCATAACTGCTAATTTAAAGTTTTCTTCTGGGGAGATATAATTACACTCTTCATTTTGCGATTACTGCGACGAGGTTCATTGCTGTGCTTTAGCACCATTACGTAAGTGAAAGGAGGCGGCTGTCTAACAAACAGTCTGCCAATGAAAAGGGTTCGTGAATGAAAGTCTGTGTGTTAGTATAGCGTGTAAGCCTGTTGTGTTTTGTTTGCCAGGTGATTTCCCCGACGGTGTTAGCTAAGCCCGAGAATATTTGGCGCTGGCTTCAAAGAGCAGCAGGGTCATCCCCTGGCAGCGGCGAATACAGACATGTTCACGGCAGACATGGCGCTGACGTGCACACTGCAGGCAGACTGTTTGTCAGCTTGACCACCGTCATCTTACATTTAGAAGTTTGTCTCAGGATTTGTACAGCTAGTTTCAGAAGAAGACCGTCCATTATTCCACACTCACTCACTCTATATTTCCACACAGTGGTGAAACAATTAGTCAAGTGACAGAAAAGCTGTTCTTCTATTATTGTAAATTAAATACTTTTTGGTTTTAGACTCAAAACAAAAGAGGCAATATGAGGACACTTTGGCTCTGGGGAATGGTGTTGGTAATTTTCAGATTAGATCTTCAGATGGATAGTTTTTAGAACAGATCACTCTATAACGAAAACTATCATTAGTGTCAGCCCTATACTTACATTCACACACAATGTGCAAGGTAATATCCTATAAGCTGTGTTTAGATTTGACGCAAGGGGTTAACTGTGGTGCCCCAGACCCCTGCTGCGTAGGTGTCGATTTATAATTCGTGAATTGATAGCACCGCCGCAGGACCCAGCCGTAGTGTGCTTTAGTTTGACTTCTTCGCCAGGCTTTCAGTTTGGTTTGTTTGTCAGCAAGGTTACAGAAAAACTACGGGCTGATTTTCATGACCCTTGATGGAAGGGTGTAGCATACATTTTGGAGTGGATCCGCATCACAGAGAAGATCCACATGTCTGTCACTTATAGAAACTGCCATGGTGCGCTGTTAGTTTGTTTTGTTTGTGTCTTAGTGAATATGAGACCCTTCTTCCATAATAGCCTGGTCTGTTACGTGTAACATGTAACATTATTAAACTATGTTTACCGCAACTGTTGCACAAAGTTAACCAGGTATCAGGTTAACTGCGACAGAGGCATTTAATTATCTTCTTATTGTTTCGGTCTTTCAGTGTGGACAGGGAGTTTAATGATAACAACCTGAAAATCATAGCGTGGAGGCATTTTTTAAAATTTCAGCCAGCTTACTGTGGATATTTTGTCTCACAATCACCTCTGGACCCTGGTGGCTTAAACGGCCTGTCTCCAGATTGTAATCTCATCAGAGATTATAAGGTAAACTGTCACGGTAAAAGATTGTACCGTCTGACGGGTTGTGGCAAGGTGCTTCTTCCGCAAGCACAAGGTATCATATCACTCAATGCACACGTCCTCAGGGAGCTTTCAAAAGCTGAAATACTGAGTGGAGCCATTGATGCAGCATTTTCTTCATTTTGAAAATCATATTTATTTGTCACCATCTTGACTTTATAATTAATGCTAATAAAATAATAAGTGTTGTAGCATTACTGGCAGTGTGTGTGTGTGTGTTTCAGGGTATGCTTTATCCATGAGCGCACATTCTCTGAGTGTTAGCTTTGGCGGACAGGTTTGAGATGCTTAGGCGATAAAGGCACTGTAAATCCTCTTTATTCAGCAGAGTTGTAGTCTCAGGGAGAATCTGGCCCATCTGAAATTCCCACGGAACAAAGAGGGAGGCAGGGGGGTGACGGAGAGGAAGAGAGGGAGAGGGTACTCAGCTGAAGAGGGGGTATTGTTTACATATCAAGACGCTTCCTCTAACTCCCAGGAAAAGCAGTAATTTACCGAGCAAGGTTTTACAGTTTAATTTCTCCATTGTGCTGGGGGATAACGCCTTAATTATAGAGGAGGAAGTGGCCCTAAGCCCCGGACAGAGGGCGAGGGCTCACGGAGAGCCTCACTGAGTTCTGGACCCCCACTTCTTCAGCCTCGATCTGGATATCTCACTCCCTCTTGGCTGTGGCCCTTTTGCCTGTTGATTAGCACTTGTGGGGTGTCTGGGCACTGGCCAATTAGTGCTCTGCTCCAAGTAATATTTCCTTCCATGAGGCCGGACCAGTTCTACTAGTGGAGACTTCTAGGTGTCTTGGGGGGGGGGGGGGACTTTCACCCTCTACAGACTGGAAATCACTTCACACAATCATCCCAACTTTTGTAACATTTAATACAAAAGCCATCTAGTAGCTACTGGGTAATATCACATCCAGACTGGTTCTCTTGCACAGTTAGTCATAATGACAGACATGAGCAAATATTGACCAAAGCTATAAATGTTCAAGGTATACGGGGTCAAATATATGGATACTGCAAAGCTATCCATCAACCACTTGTTAAGTTGTGTATTGAGTTTGAAGAAATGTGCTGAGTGTTTTGGGTTTTTCACGTTTTTTTAAATGCAGTTTAACTTCTGAGTGCCAAAAACTTAATGGACGTTTTCTCAAGACGTTTTCACATGATTTAGGAAATCTCAGTTTTACTTGGTTACTTTGATAAAATAACTATTTGCCACTGTATCCTGAGAGTAGTACTTGACACAGTAATCTGTGAACAGGTCAGGTTCCTCTGCGTCCTCATAGTGCCGTTAGGAACATCTTTTAGAACCGAGAAATGATTTCGTTGACTGATGAAGATAATCGTTACGACCTGCTAATTTATTGAATCAACTCATTCAGAACATGAAGCCATCGAGGACAATATATGTTCTTGTTTGCACGCCACAAGGTGAGAATAATTTTTTTTGTGAAAGCTTTATTTAGTATAGCGTAAGGCGTGACTGACTAACTGATGCAAGCGGCAGGGAAGCTGCAACAGAGCTGTATTTACATGAAGTAAAGTCAATACTGGATGGCTTGTGATCTGGTGAAATGAGCCTTGTGCATATATCGTGTGTGTGTGTGTGTTATCCTGAGTGATTGCTGTAGAGAGGGTTAATGCCCCAGAACTTGGCAACAATAAAACAAGCTATTCATTTAGTGTGACTCACCTCTCCTCACAACAAGGACAGCTAACAAAACTAGCCTAGTTATGAATATTTTTCTGATGTGAAAGAGTCTGTGAAGGATTATATGTGTGTTTCAGCTCAACTGTTGCCTTTGCTACACTCAGGTAGTTTGTGTTGCCCTTGCCATGCATGAGTCTGCCCTGGGAGAAGGAACAAAAAATGATTGCAGAATTCTGCTATTCAGGGCTGCAAATTGTATTCTGATTTCACTGCCAAAACACTTTTAGGTTTAGAGGCCTGTGTTGATGGTACTATATTTACATTCTTGGAACCTTTTTTATAAAAACTTTCCAAAGCATTTAATGCTAATAAATCTTTGTTTCTTTCATAGCTACTAATGCAACACAATATTGACATTGCTACACCTCTGATCTTTGTGAAAGACAAGCATCTCTACGCTTATTAACCTCTGTCTTTCTCTTCTACTCTCTAACTTTCTCTCTCTCCCTACTCCTCCCTTCTCGCACTCTACTGCCACACAGTTACTAGCACCATTAGGCTGTCATAACACGGCACATATAACCCGAGGTGATCCCAGGACTGAGTGAACCGAGCGTCCCCGGGGGCGAGGCGCTGCGGCAGCCAAACAGGATTGCTACCTCATGGTCTGGGGTGATGGGTACCACATGTAAGCGGAGGCAACTGCTGGCCCTAATAGGAGCCGACATGTGGCGGTCTGACGGGGAGATCAGATGGCTCGGACTGGCCTATCGCTTTAGTAACAGGGCTATGTGTCTATAGGCCCTGTGTTAGAGTGGTTTGCTTCAAATAGAGACTTTGTACAGAAGAAACGCTCACTCATGGCTCCCCTTCCGCCTTGGTCTCGCCATCATTGTAGAGCGAATCTGGCTTGTTGGAATTCATACGTTCCACAGACTGGCCATTTCAGTGTCTCGCTCAAAGACTCGACAACATGCAGACAGTAGGAGACGGGGATCAAACCGTCAACCTTTATGGATTTCAAAGACTTTGAAAAATGAACTTTGTAAATGTGTTATGAGGAAGGAAACATACTCGACGCATTTGTTAGACCTCAAGGATGATTAAGAATGAACGTAAACATAACTTTGGTTTGTTTACACAAAAACTCCACAGAGCTCCTGAAATGAGTCGAGTTGGATTGTGGGTAATGTAGGCATCAAGTGTAGACAAGAGAGAAGTCATGTTATGTAGATATGATGTGTGCTTTTAGTTGCCTGTCCTGGACAACAAATGCGTTGCAATCATAGACTGTATACAAAGATGGACGACATGACATCTCCCCTAAAGTGAAGCCAAAAATATCTAGATCGCCCCCTGGTGGCTGCCTGCAGTTTAGCTCATAAAGCCCGCCATCTCAATGTAAGCAGGTGGAACTTTCTGTTTCATCCATAAACTGTATCTTTATATACAGCAGCTAATAGATTTTTATATACAGTCCATACGGCCACAGACCGTGTTGCTAGCTAGCTTAGCAACATCTCCACTGACTGTAATGTTCTCGAGCGCACTCGGACGGGCGTGTGTGATCGTATCCACACAGAGAGGTGTGTGATTGGGCGGTTGTGTGGGCGGGTTTCGACACCGCGGCTCCGCCCCCCGATCACTACTGTGCAGACTTGATGATGAAGTCAAAACTCAAAATGGCAGCACCACTGTCCGGGATGTGCTGATAGTTGTTACATGTGTTTGCCTACGTTTATTTACCATGCTGGTAATTTTAGTACTTAGAATCTGTTCGATATTAAACAGGAAGAATGGCTCAGCTGTGATTGTTGGCCCAGCAGTAGTGGCTTTGGTTGCCATGTAAATCTACAAACCAGAGTGCATCTCTATTGAGATTATTTCTGTACGATCTAATCTATATCGTTTCACTATCTCATTCAGAGTTAATATTTCTCCGACCTCTTTGTCTTTCTACCATTTTCTCCTCTGCTTAAAAAGCTCTTTAGACTCTTTAAAGTCCTCCCCACAGTTCTTCACCTTAGGAGCTCTCTTAAGATGCTTTGGGAATAACTTTTATCCTCATAATGCTGGGACTGTGGCTCGCCAACGTCCGCAGAACTCGAAGAAGATAAATGTTTCTCCTCACCCACTGTGACACTTAGAACACCACACAAGAAGACATGCTATCACCAGCCCGTGGGGGATATGAAAGAATCACAGCTTTTCTGGAGTGTCAACTGGTATTAATGGCAGGAAAGTAGGACAGTGGCGTTTGCTGACATGCAATGACTTTACATTGAAAACAGCAGTACGTACTAAGAGTAGGCTGCGCCGTACACAGCTGCTGTGTTGCACTTTAAGTACTACAGACTTTTTGCTACTAAGGTCTTTGAGTGGATGACAGAACATATCTAATAGGCTACATACTCATGGAGACATGCAAGTGTTGGTGGGCATAGGTAGATGGGTGGAAACCAGTGGATGACTGCTGAATCCACCAAGGATCACAACTGTTTTTAACCCCATTGTTGGAGCCATGATTCATGCCCCCATCTCCTAAACCACAGCATACAGTGTGACTTCACATGATGTTTGCTGTAACTGCTTAATGTGGTTCATTTAAAGTGAAGATTAAGAATAATACGGTGGCAGCATGTGGCACCCTTTACCCACAGAAAGAACAAGAGTTGGTTGATGAAGGTCACCACTGTGCCACATGTGGATCATTATCAAGAGCCAGGCAGCAACAGTTAAAACTTCAATGTGCTCTTAGATTGGGGCTTTGAAGCAGAGCAAAGAAAAAAATGCTTTCTAATCAAGGCCTTGCAAAAGCAAAAGCCACAATGCCCAAACTGTAAGACGACCATCTCCAACCTGAGGAGCCAGATGGTTTCTGTTTGTTTGTTTCTATTACAGGGAAAACCAAACGAAATACTCAAAGAATGATATGATAAGTCAGGCTGTAGTCATCTGTCTGTTTAGTACATAAAGGCTGAGTAAAATGTCCCTTTGGGGATTCTATAAGATCTATAAAACAACAACATGTTCTAGGTTTAGTGAATGGAACTTTGCACTGGAAACAGACTGTAAAGAGAATTGACCATGTTTTTTTTTTCCTTACTGAATTGAATCAAGATAAGCGTACACGTTTTTACCGTGGATTTGCTCTGGAGCCTGGAGTTTGGCTTGAGTCCACGCTGTAATTGCTTCACCATGTCGCCGCTCAATTGCGCCGTCACAAAGACTCAGATCGCATATGGAACTCCCATTTTCGGTTTTCTTATTTTAGCCCTCCAAATTCTCAAGGTTTGATGATTATTATCGGCGTTGTAGTCCAAGAAAGAAATTCTTGTCTCTTCAATTTGTTCCCCAAATATTTCACTTTGTATGTTGATACTATGCCCCCTAATTTGCAGCATTGGTCTTTCAGTCAGGATGACTCTGATGATGTCATCATTACATCATCAGGGTTAATTTTTCCCACTTTTACAGAGCCACAGAAAACAACTGTTAACACCGGGTGAGTAGTTCTCACCACAACTGGGAAACCGACCCTCATGTTTAACATCGTTGCAGTGGCCCTTTAAGAGAAATAAATGATACTTTAATAGTTCTAAATTATTATTTAAAATACATTTTAGTCAATATATTTTTGAGCAGTTGTTTTTGTCATGAATGTTTTTATGCAGAGCGCAAATATTACGTGGCGGAAAAGCGAAACAAAGCACATTTCAAACAGCCAATCACGTGCAGATTGAGTTGAGGTGTGCCTATTTAAAAGGATTATATACTAACAACACAGGTGATCTGTAGTTCTAACCAAGGCTGCAAACTTAATTACTCCTTTCAACCTTGACAAAGGCAGCGCAGACCAGATCCACTGCTTCCGTTCTTACCTTTCACAATAAAAGCCTTTATTGGCAGGCTATATTTGGCATTTTGTGTCGTTTATTCGTGACACCCGCCGGTGTGTGAAGGCCTTTGTACTGGAAGTGACACATCCGTCACTCACTGACTCTGAGATTGAGTTCAGTCTTCCAAGAAGTAGCACAACAATTGTGCTTTCAACAATGAGGCCCTCATCTCTGTAATTACAGCTCAGTCGCCTCCTTCTCTCTTAGTTTCAGGTTGCATGAGGACCAGGGATACAGGGAGTTCAGGCTTTAATCAGAACCTGCATGCTTTAGCTACGTTTTCAACTACTTGATTGTATCGCTGTCATCGCCATTTCCATTCTCTTTTTCATTTGCTTTAACCTCCCCGAAGCGGCCTATAAAGGTTTTGATCATACGCCTCCATGTGGAATTGGATTCTTGTATTTTGAGATTTTCATGTTTTGACATGTTCGCTGAAACATTGTCAGGGTATATCTGAGTAGTTTAGAGCAAATGAACACAAAATGCAGTCCAGATGCAGAGAGAAAGTATGCTATGAGTCAAAGGGAATCCGATGGTTTAATATAAGAGCCATATGAACACGGGGAGCTTTGCAGACGGACGTAACCCTTACGTTTGACATAATTCAGAGGAGTAATTTGGATAATTGTTCAATCACTAAATGAAAGTATCCTGTTTGGCAGGCTTTTGTGATCACTAATCAGAAAGAATCCTATTGAGCAATATGAATAACTAATGGACTCTCCATATTCTTCCTATAATCTTCCTTAGAAACGTGACGTCAGCATGGTGTATACCACAATGCCCTGACCTACTAATCATTATTAGGACTTTTATAACAAAGCTAATTTGGTTGTAGTAACTACTGTATAGCTGTCAAATTACTGGAGTAGAGTGACAGTAGTGGCGTAGGGGTATAAAGTAGCGGTAAATAGTTTGGGATTTAGATTTTGGCGGTCCCTGTGGACAAAAGCAGTAGTGTTTCCGAGCACTAAAGTCCTTTTAGAAAACCTCTCATTCTACTGCAGTCAGGCGCTGGCAACGCTCTGCTCCTGGCTGGAAATAAGAGCCGCTGCAGGTCAAAGGCAGCAGCAAAGCCGGATCTGGGTCTGTCCTCAGTGTGGAGGCCCCGCTGGAGTCTGAGCTGAAGGAGTTTCTAGTGAACCTGCATGATTTCATCTGATTTCACTCGCAATCTGACCCGGTGGCACCGATGACGAGCATTAAGAATAACTAGAAATAGACGCTGATGGTCTCGTTTACTGATGTAGGTCATATAGAGGATCAGGATTACAATGAGACTGTTTCATAACCAGTTCAAAGTTCCTAACAGTAACTTGAAGTACTGTACTTTTAACCACTGTCCATTAAGTATTTGAACAAACTAGAAGTTACCTCAAAGTTCTTTGTATGTCACAGACAAGCATCAGTATCATGTCATGCATGTTTATGTGTCCACAGGGATGCAGAAGTGTTAATGGGGATAAACTTGGACCCATGTAAGGTGTTTTTCCAGGCCAGACTGCCCAGCCTGTCTTAAACCAATACTACCCCTCGACCACCATAGGGGTGAAGTTTTAGGAAGACAGACACCTCTCCCTCCATCCTCTGACACTGTGAGATTGCTCCGAGGTTTGTGTGAAGCAAACTTAGCAGCAAGTCTCCTGGGCTTTACTCCAAACATAGCAAGCATGGCCCCAAAGTGGGCAGTACTATTAGCAATATCAGCTTGACTTTGGATGCTGCTGCTTGTTTCAAACATCAGATATACCTGATTGTTTAATTACATTTTAAAACATGTGCTTAAGAATGAGGAATTTAAGCTGAAAGAGCTGCCATAATAGATACCAAATGTTTTCCCAAGTCTTCTAAACGCTAGTTTGAATCCCCGGGCCTTTTGGGAGACTTAACTCAACAGCTACTGTTAAAGTGGTGCTCTCTAAAGCCCAAATGTTCCAGTAGAGATGTTCAGTAAAGGTCTATGGTTGAACTGGGCAGATTCCCAGTATGAATGTGTGTGAAAAACAGGATGTACAAATGCCAGACAAGAGACAAAACTGATATATTTAATCATCTTTAATAGATAGACGGTAAACTGACATGCTAAATTGATGGAGATGCATGATAAAACAAATTCAACTAATTAGTTTTCTATTTTTTGTTTAAATTCTTCTCTTGTTTGTTACATTTTGTCATACATTATTCCTTTATTTCGTCATAATGTAATTATAAAACAGGATCATTATTATCCAGCTTGGACCAACCCTCATGAATAAAAGTCACATTACCAAACTGCAGAGCAGCTTCCTGATGATTGAGAGCCCTTCCCCACCATATCCACGAGAGTGCTTGTCAGATAAAGGACATTCCCCCACAGGCTTACCCCGAGGTGACTCGACTCTCTCAGTGTCACACAAGGGAAGCCGCGTGTTGGCTAATTTTATCGCACAATGCATGCTGTTTGTCAGCGCAGCTCCAGTGACGAATGATTCCTTATCTTGAGGGCTGTTGTTTGTTGTTGCTGAGTAATGTCCTGGCAGCTCGCAGCTGTCTCTGGAGCCTTCAGGGGCTTCAGCTGCCCCGCTGTCAACTGTCAGGGGCCACACTCGCATTACAGTCATGTGTGCGCGTGCACTCACCTGAGCACACACGATCGAAGATGCAAAGGATTTCAATTGCAGCTCTGCGGAAAAGCAAAGTTTCTTTGTACACAAACTCAAGTGTGGTTACCAGCGTAGGCCAACCCGTCGTTACTCTCCACTCGTTAAATACCGACGCTTGGTCAGTAGCCTTCACCATCTCATGACCCACGCACTGAGGCACCCTTTAGCATCAGCATGAGACGCATCAGGCTTTCAACTGACTTTAATGTAAACCTATCCGTATCGGTGTTACACAGTCAGAGCAACGACCTAGATTAGAGAGCGAGTCCTCCCAGCGCGGGTGAGGTTGGATGGGTCGTAAAATAAGTCAACGTTATTTACCGTTTTGTTACGTGATCTCCAGACTTAACTTGCATAACAAACGTATAGTTATTTTGAACCAAAAACCACAATAACTCCTAAACCTAACTATGTAGTTTTGCTGCGTAAGTAAACCTCAAAACAAAGTTTATTTTGAAAGAGACACTATGCATGTGGCCAGCAGAAACTGACATGCCATCCCTGACATAGAAACCTAGAGCGTCAGTTTGAAGCTTAAGCCACTGACCAAGCTGTTGTATTTAGTGGGTTATGCAGTCTTCTGTTTTCTGCCATTTCCTCTCTGACTTAAGCTTTCCACCACTCAGCTTGATGGCCTTTCTATTTGCCCGCATATAATCTAATAAAGACAGACATGTCGACTAACACGGAGCAAGCCCCCCTTTTTTTTTTTCTTTCAATGTTCCGAGTCCCTCTCTTTTATAAACGGTTCGACCCTATTGCCAGCGAGGGACTGATGAAAGCGACATGTGTTACTCATAGAGCCCCTTGTTTATTTGACTTCCATAGTTGCATTAAGGCTCAGTAAACATATCAACTGCCCTCCAGGCTGCAGGCGGAGCAGCCAGAGAGATGCAAGTGTTCAGATCCCTCTCACACAGCGCCGCCCCTCCTGCCAGAGGTAGCTGCAGGGAGGAGACCGACATCTCACCTGGCAATGAATGAACCGCTGATTAATGCCATTCAGCGCTCAGGGTAAAGCTTGTGCGCAGTTTTATATTCCAGAATAATAAGCCTTTGAATCTGGACACTTGACAAACTATATCGTCACACAAAATCAAGTCAAGAAGAGCAAAAAGGAGCATCTCTGCCCGAGGGCCCTGTGGTAATCCTGGCACCCCATGGCAGAGAAACAATCAAATCACATGTTTTGTGACCTGGCAGATCCCAGAGGTCGTGGCCTCTAATAATATAAAGTCGGAAAACCGATGCCGTTTATAACACTGAAGCCACACAGCTCTGATTCCATCTAACTCATGGAAAATTCACAAAATGTAGCTTTTTTTGCCCCCCGTCTCTGCACTTGTTCAGATTGTTGGGCTTTCCACGCTGAACCATGGAACTACTTTCTTTCACTGATTCTGTATAAAACAACCTGGATGCTTCAAGAGCCTTGTGTCAAATAGCTAGAGGGAGGAGGGGGTGCTGAAAGGGAAATGTCTCTCCACAGTTCTTCATCAGAGTGGCCGTGCAGGGTTTGAAAGAAGCGACGCAAGGCTGTGCAGTTAAAGTTCCGTAAGTCGGCTCATAAATCAGTCCTCTGTCGTCACTGTGATAGGTTAAGAATTGTCCTTTTTCGGGTCGCTCTGGCAACAGAGTCCAACTAGCTGAAACAACAACAGATGGAAAACAAGTCAGCAAGCATGCCATACTTTACTGCTCAGGACAGCAGGAGTATAGGGTCCACTAATGCTGCTCTACACTTTGTCCGCTTTAATCACAGATTTATTTTACATTCATGACCAACATCCATCAGAAACAGTAGAAGTTATTTCTCTCGATTTGATATGTAAGTAGACCTGGTCTAGAATCCTACACAAAAACAAAACAGATACATTTCTAGGTATATAATAGAACACTGTTTCAAGTGATTTAGTAATGATTGCAGATTAATTGATATTTCTTTATATAGTTTATGACAAAAAATGACAATGTAAAAATCTTTATTTCCTTTTTTTAATTACTGAATAAAAAATGCTCCAGGAGATTAGAACACCTACTGCCACGGCAGAAATATGAAACATGGCCAGTGATATACTGGGGAACTTGTAAATCAGGGAGAGATTTTTTTTTACAAAATGCAGCAGAAAGTGTATTGTTTATCTCAGTTTGTGGGTCAGTGTCATGTCATCTGCCTTTGCATATCTCAAGAACCGCCCATCCGATCTACTTCACATGTGGCGAGTGTATTGCTGGGAATCCAAGGACGTGCAGTGTTAGAGTTGGTGAAATTTGGCCTCACGCACCTTTGATATTAATAAACTTTGAATAAACAAGGGATAGTGCTCTGTGCAGCAGCAGGGACGGGGCTTTAGGGCTCTGCGGACTGAGTCGAGCATGTCGTCCATAGTGGGTCTTTCCAGGCTTATTGACCAATATACTAACGTTACAACCAAACTTTTCTTCACTTCCGTGGAGTCAACGAGTGACTTGAGTTGTTGTCATCACTGAAAGCAGTACTTCAGAGGACCAAGCAATGTATGGGGCCTAATCTATCTAGATTTGATATTTTCACACTATATGGACGCATGACCCTTAACATAAACAAAATATGGTATGTTGTTAGGGGTCAGTGTGCTGTAGTGTTAGCTGCTAACGCTAACGTTGCTAGCCTCGGACGGTGAGTCGGAGAGTCCAAAGCTAACATAGCTTATTAGCTGTGTTGCATCTTTCACTTTTACTTAACCTCCTCTGTTGGAGAAAAACTGTTCCATAAAGACAGGAGACCATGCTACAAATGTGTCAACTCAACTTTGAATCTATTTTAGCAACCAAGCTGAGCTAACGAGCTAGAGTTTGCTAACTGACAAGCTCGCTAGCTCAGAGAGCTTTGTTTCCCTTCTTTTATAATCTAGAAGCAGCAGCAGGAGACACAGTAGTCTTCCATTGGTTTGATGGTTTTTCATGTATTTCAGTCATATCTGTGGTGTATCGAGGACGTGGTTTCTCAGTATTTAATGGCTTTTCTGGTCATCAGTATACACTTCTTTCGAAACATAATATTATTCTAAGACTGTCTTATCTCCTTGGTATCTTTTAAATAAGGGATGAATTATTTAACTATGAAGCAATTCTGATTTTGACAATATTTCTGTGTCTAAATCTCTCCATAATTTTAAGGAACAGGTCATTCAAGACACCTTTTGATACGAGATGCTCTGTTTCTGTTTAGCAGATAATCGGAACAACTTACAGAGAGCGAGCCAAAACACTTTGCTTTTGGGATAGAGGTCATTATAACTAAGAGGCCCTTTGAGAATATAAAATAGTACATATAACTATCAACTTCATCTTTTCATGCAAAACGTGGACTCTAACATACGGACCGCTTCACAAACAGAGAAAGAGCGAGGAGCACTGTCAGACCGGGAGGGGGATCACCTGACAGCCAATCCAGTTGGTCGGAGGCCCTCTGACCTGCTTCACAGCTGCTTCTTGTTAGTGCTTTAAAACAAATTCCCAGAGCGAGATGGTTTCCACGCTCAAGCCTGCCCTGAAGAAAGAGGCCAGACAAGAAGGGGGTTTATAAGACCCCGCTGCTGCTGCGTGTGTGTGTATAAACAGCTCAGTCTTAATGTTTTATCTTATCGGGATAAGGGGCCTGCACTGAAGATGCTCTGCCCTGTGTTATGAACGCCACCAACAGTCAGCTGAGCTGGTCTTGCTCTCCTCAAAATCTATTTCCAGCTTTAAAAGTATCAACCCTTGACTGAGCTTCAGTAACACTCAGAGGATGTTTAGTTTAGTGAGAGTCGACCTTTTAATTCAACTGTTGCCAAATATAAACAAGTGCAAGTAAGCCTCATCTTAGATGGTACAAACGGATGGTACCAAATGTTTTTGTCAGTTTATTCTCTCCTCTTTGTAATGCAAACAGACATGTAGAGAAAGTGGAGGGGTGTTCGCCGTGTTCTATAGTTAAGTCTGAAATGGGCCACATGTTTTTAAAGCTGTTGTAAACTCTGCTGCTATTAATGTCACTACCAAACGAATGGATATCAGTCGTTTATTTAATAAAACCCTCCTTGCTGACGGGTGTAAACATTCTTAGGGGTATGAATTATTTTAAATATGAATTATTTTTCCCTCAAGAAGAATCCACCTCTGGCCTTTTTAAGCATAAATCCATGTGTCTTAAACAATATTTGGTGTTTTCGCTGTTCAAAAGGGGAAAATGGTGTGCATCATTCTGTAAGAAAGACCACAGACATAACAGACTCAGCGTGGCAGTTTGATGGAGACCAGGCCAGGTCCATCCAGGATACTACTTGGGCCTGGAGAGCAGTCTCTCGGTGTGTGGGGGGGGCCTCACCTCACGGTGACCCTCAGCTGAGACGGCTTTTAGATTGATGGGCACTGCCTCCCTCTCCCTCACATTGTGTGCTGTTTCGGGTATTTCCTCTGCCTTTCCCTCCCAGAAAAAAGCCCTGTTTACAAGTCGTGGAGGGGGAATGCTAAGCTAGTGCTGAAGATGCCGTCATAGAGCGCTGAGGACGCTCTTTGTGTGAACTGGCAGCTTCTCCTTCAGCTGTGTCTCAGAGGTCAAAGGGCTCACAGAAGACAGAGGAGGGCTTTTGGTTCCCGCCGTTTGAAGTGACTTGGCTTGATTGGCGCGTTAACACTTGCCAGAGGGGCAAGCAAATGCTTTTTCTAAGAGAATGAGGAATAGATTGATGAAGTCACACATAAACTGATTTTGTATGTGTTGTTTTGATGAATGGGAATAGCATATGATAGTGACAATTATGTATTTCAAGTATCACTCCTCTCTGTGCAGCCCGATGGACCCTCTCCAACTGGGGCCGAGGTTTTATCTCGTTTTAACTTGCATCCTCCTGAATTGAAATTAGCAGCGCCGCAACAATAACAAACCCAATGCATTAATTACTTGATCAGCCCTACACCTGTGCTCTAAAGGGGCCAGGCGATAAATCAGAAGTCTGCACGGGAAGCTGATTATCCTGACACCTCATCAGTCTTCACAGAGAGGCCCGCTGCCTGCCACAAGGAGAGGCTTGCTAAGCCAGGCTACCTGTAGGCTAGCATCACACACTCACACATGAAGGGCACACCCAGCCCGGCTAAATGCCTACCACTACGGCAGGGTGATGCATGACCGTCGTAAGCAATGATCCCCAAGTGCTGCTGCTGGACACTCCCTAATTATAGCGCCACGTCAAAGATGAAAGCTTTGATTTCTGTGTTTTTAGTCGACTAATGGGCCTCAGAGGGATGAGATCAAAAAAATTCGGAGAGTTTTTAGGAAAAGTACAATTTCAGAAATATTTTAAAGGAAAAAGAAAGAGGTGCAAGCGTCTGAAAAAAGCAAGAGTATCTTTGTGTCACGCTACTCCCCCATGGTTCCTCTTTCACACTGAATGGACTTTAGTACAACCAGCTGATGGCGACCCAGGTGAGATAAGGTCTTGGTAGCACTCAGTCTTTAGAACAATTAGTAGAGGCGGTGTAGCACCTTGTAGCCCAGGTGATGGATCATACTGGTGGTGGGTTTCTGGGGTTGACGCTAAGACTAGTGATTGGCTGAGGCCGGCGTACAGATTTGACAGAGACTGATTGCAGAGGAGAGAGGCCAGCTGGGTCTGAGGGGGATCTGTAAACATGCTGGGATAGGAGCGGAGGCCCTAGCAGCTACACAACAACCCCTATGAGGTGATACAACACATCTGGGGGGGGGGGGTTATGGCAACGCGATATAAACACAGGCACAAGGCCATCTTCAGATTTTAATCTCACACTTGCTGATACGCCCAGCTCATGAGAATACACTCAATAATAAATGTGCCTGTTATATTTCTCGGGAGTTGGTGGAGACCAAAACAGAGTTTGAATATTGCACTGACCTTTGTTCGGTCCCCAGAAACAAAACTCAAGAGTCTGTTAAAAGTGTATATAGGGTCACTTAAGTTAGGGTATAGTGTGAGGGAATACAAATACGCTCTTATTAGAAAAAGTCACGCGTCCCCCGATACTACTCACTAGCTTTCAGAACTACCTGTAACTACTGTTACAATCATTAAAAAGCAAAAGCAGCAGTTTATACATTCAGTATATCTTCAGTAGCTAGCATCGCTAACACTAGTTTCTCCTGTCTGCTAATGTTAGCTCCACAGGTTTTTACGTATAAACGTAATGTTGTAGAAACATTTATCTCCTTCTAACCTCACTGGGTAACAAGTATCACTATTATGTTCAACCATGACTAGCTCCAAATCCACTAAACCTGCCTGTTTAGAAAAGCTGAAATGATTACATGAGAGCCTTTGGAGCAGAGCCAGATAGTAGTCGGACCCTGGTCAGAGATGGCCGACGCTACGCTGTGATTGGCCAGTCTGCGTTTGAGAGGCACGACTTGACGAAGGGTCAATTGCTAATCTTAGCATGGATTCAATGTCAGTTTTGAATACCATGTACTATGGACACATTTCAGTCTGTTCTATAAAAGTGTACCCAGCTCGAGCCATAACTACTGACTAATGGACGCGTGTTATATTTGAAATATAAACATCTGATTTCATAATGTGCTATAAAACAGTTACAAGCTTCAGGCACCATGCTCTCTTCACAGCGCTGACTCAGAGCCTCTGGAAAACAACAGCGTTAGTCTTCCCAGGGAGAGTGTTTGATGTGTACATCATAACATATACAGACTTTACACGAGTTCACAGGGACTAATGAATTTCCGCTCAAACCATCTCATGTCATTACAGGGACCACTGGCCTAATCCACTTACCTTCTGCCCAAAATCCCCCTATCAATAAAAAAGGTATCATTTTACCCTCCCTGAGGGCTGTTAAAAGTAAAGAGCCACTCTGTTAAGACTTCCTTTCATAGATGGCAGTGGTTCCGTGCTCTCCTGTAAGCCTCTAATCCCTCTGTCGCCATCACTCGCCCATGCACTGCCCTAGAGGAAGCGACGTCTTGCGAACTAAACCTGCAGGTTTCGTGTTGTGTGTGTAGTGCAGGATTCCCGGATTAGGCTAAACATACACTTTTTATTAACTTTGGGCATAACACTTGCTGTAGTGTTTTTTGTGTGCGTGTGTGTGTGTTTGTGTTTTAGAAAGGCATGTCTGTTGAACCTCAAAGTAACACATTTGTGTTTGTCTCCGTCACTCTTGATGGTTGCTTACTGAGAGTGAACTGCAGAACAAATCAGTATCTGTGTGTGTAATTGCGAGCGAGTGTGTGTGTGAGTGTGTGTGCATGCACATGAGCGTTTGTGTATAGCCGTTGGCACGGCGCTGTGTAGTTAGGACCCAGGCCAACTTTTTCTGCTGGAATTTCCTGTCTGAATTGAGCACCCCCAACCTCTCCTACTCCTCTACTCTTCACTTCTCTCTCTCTCTCTCTGTCTGTCTCTCTCTCTCTGTCTCTCTGTCTGTCTGTCTGTCTGTCTGTCTGTCTCTCTCTCTCTCGGTCTCTCTATCTGTCTGTCTCTCTCTCTCTCTCTCTTTCTCTCTCTCTCTCTGTCTCTCTTTCTCTGCCCCTTTCTCTCAAAGCACGACAAAGGCTTTTTTTTTCTCCCAAAATTATTCCTGGCCTGGCCTCTCAGGGCATTATTATTATCGTTGAGTACTTCCTCCAAGACATGAGCCCACTCCACTCTCCACTTCAGCATGGTCCTGATCTGGGGCTTCATTTGGACGTAATGAGAGAGTGCTTTTCCTTCTTCTGTCTCTGAGTCATGAGACCCGACGGGGCCTTTGTTAACATCGAACACCTGGCATTGTCTTTAGTGAGAGATCAAACCGGGGCTTTGAGATGAGAAGCTAAAAAGGAGGAGAAGATGTGGCAGGATGTTTGGGTTAGGGGGTGCAGAGACATGTTCAGTCTTAAAACACGTTATGAGATATCGGAGCACATATATATAGTGGCTGAAAACGACCACCAGCTAAAGGTTCCTGTGGCCTGGATTGATTTATTATTTAAGATCACGTCAACAAAAGTGTGCACTTCCTGCTTTGTAATGTATTTTAGAAACATTTGTTATATTTGTTGAAATTCTCTTTATATCCCGACAGTAAAAAAAAAAAAGGGTTTTTTTGGTTGGATAATCTTTCAAATCCAGCTTGCTCTTGCTGGTGTCTCCAGTGTTTCAGACCCAAGCTTTAGCTGCATTTTGAGCCCTTTCCATTAGTTATAAAATATGCACCATTCAGCAAAACACAGCTTATAGCCGAAAAGGACAGAACACCAATGGACCTTAAGTAAAAGTTTTACCTGTCTGAGTGACTGAGTTAACGACAACAAATTCAGGCGTCACGGTTATGATATCAAGCTTATGCTTAAGCACTTTTTCTGATCCAAAATAGCGCTGCATTGAAAAGGGCTTGAAAAGGGTGAGACGATGAAATATGTTTCAGGAAGTGCGCTTTGAGCAGTAGATCTATGATTTCATGGACGTATCTGATGCCAAAACATTGCGCAGGGTTAAGAAGGGATTCTACAACTCTGGACAACTATCACTGTCAGCATTTCGCCCTCCGTCTCAAATGTCACATTGTGTTGTGCGTTGCGCTAACGTCGGTCTGAACAGTCCTCAGCACTCTTTGGATAGACAACATGTGGCCCAGGGTGGAGTAACCCTGCATGCCAGCACACCCAAAGGGGACAGACGGGCGGTAAATCAAGAAGCTGAGGCGTGTGAATCGTCCCGGCCATGTACCTGTCGGTAGCTGTCCCTGCAGCCCGGGAAACAATGCAGCTGTCTGGGTGATGGAAGGGCCTGTTCAGCCCTTATCGCCCCCACATTCAGAAGCCCCGATCTGGGGAGGAAAGCAGCCTCTGGGGCTTCTGCTTGGTTATTTTAGTGTGTTTGTTTGTGTGTTTCAGTAATGAACATCATTTCTTACTGGGAAAAAACACCAAGCCATGCTCACAGTTTTGACGATGACATCATCGATGACAGGGGTTCTCAGTTCATGACAGCTTTTTCATCTGCTACTCTAAATATCTGATGTTAGACAGGTGTTTAAGACTTACATCAATATAAGCTCCCCCAGCTGGAAAAAGGTGAAGAAAGCTACATGTTGAAACCAAGATATATGAAAAGGAAAACACAACACAACAAAAGTGCAATGCAAAGTATTGAATTCAAGAAAAAAAATGAATAGGGCCCTGTTTGACAGTTTAATTGAGCAGCTTTCCAATACTTCTAAAAGAAAATACCAGCACAACCTTTGTCTTAGTCTAGTCTCCTCGTCCTGTGCCCGCCCCGCCCGCCTGCCCCTCTCCACCAGAGATGTGCCAGGCAGCACAAGCAGGGGGCAGCTCTCAGACAAAGCCCCAACTTCTGGCTCCACTTGTGAAACAAAGCTCAAACTCCCTTTCCCAGCTCCCACTCCCTCTCGCTCATTTACCGGGTGCCTCTTTTGGCTTTGTAACGCACAAGTTGACTCGGAATTGGCCGCCCGTCCGGCTCACAAAGGCAAGGGAGGGTCGCTGGCTGAGATCCAGCGGCGTAGATCTTGATAGAAACACAGAGCCCTTAGCCCTCTGAGCTCAAAGACGAGAGCAGACAAGGAACGCAGGGCACCAGATGGATTTTTACAACTCACTTTGGCTTCACGGGTCATTTTCACACATTCTGTGGGAGAGCAGTTTGAGTTTGAAACATATTTTCCCTGCTTACATCCAGTGCTGCTGTGCATATCTGCATGCCTGTCTGCCTGTCTGTAATTTCTGAAGTAGAAATGATCCAACATGTTTCACAGACATAGGCAATACTTAGCAGGTTCTATACGCTGGAATTTTTCTGACAGCTTTGACTTTCATGTTTTGTTTCGCAAAAACAGGAATTAACCAGTCGTATTAAAATCTTATCTTAATCAACTGCATCTTCAGCAAATGTCATAATGTTTCCAAAAGAAAAAACAATCATTGTTGGGTAATGCTTGTTCCTAAACAAATTCCACACCAGTCAAATGTTTCACGGTTCAGGGCTGCCCTCAGGGAAACTCCTCTCCCAGTCGTGTGTAATCCCATCAGAATTAACAAAGAACAAGATGGTACAACGTCATGATGACTACCTCAGTCACAGTAACAAAAGGCTCAATCAGGGTTTAAGTAGCAGTAATGTCTGTCTTTGTAATTGGCATCACCTAAAAACAACATTAAGCGTTGTGCCATAGCCTGGAGGCCCAGAGTCCTGTTACACCTTGTCTTCACCGCGCTGGCTGCAGCGCGTTAGGAACCCTGAGGCACAGCTCAAGCAGGGAGGTGTTTAGAATACGCAGACCTTGACAAGAAAAGCCACAGGATGTTATAATCGCTTGGACGTGATAACACTGGGCGTTACATGCAAATTCCATGTGTCCAAAAAATGAATTTTCATGCAGTAAAACAGCAAGCAGATGAAGACAAAAATCAATATCTGAGAAGCAGGTATTTATTTTGAACAAGCTTATATTAGAGAGGTCTTTGGATCAAGTTTCTCCTCTTTTCCATTAATATAAACGTCCATATTTAACTGTTGTCTTGATAAGGTTAAGGTCTCTGCATATACTCAGACTGACCTCTCCACATTTTTAACAGTTTTACTTTTTTTATTCCTTAATTGTTTCCATTCACTTCCACTTTTCTATATTTCTTTGCCCTCAATCAATCCAAATACCATTAATGAAACACCTTTCTTCCTGCACCGATGTTTCACATTAAAAGACCTCCAGGGGCTGAATGGCTATAATTTATTCTATTCCTGGCAGACTTTTAATGTGAAAAATAAGCAGGAAGTTTTGGGTTTCATTGTCAGCAGCATTACTGCGATCGAAAAAACTAAGTGATGATAAGAAAATTGAACTAGAAGAACAAGAATAGTGAGCATGGCATTACAACAAAATATACATTTTGCTGAATGTCTTTTAATTCTGGCAGCATGTCCTTTGGACTTAAACATCCTCAATATGTTTGCTCGTGGCACATTGGCATCACATTGGTTTGAGAAGAAGCACCCATTTCCAGTCCCAGTGGTCCTCTCCGGTACAGATAATGATCTGCTCTCACTGAGCTTTGGCCTTTAACCCTGGTGGTCTCTGCTCCCAGGTCATCCCAGGTTTACTGAACCGTACAGCCAAAGAATCCTAATAGTAACCAGGGATCATCTCAAGGGAGCTGCGTAGCACTATGCTCTGTCTCTGTCCCTCCACAGTGCACACACACACACACACACACACACACACACACACACACAACTGAATGGGCTGTGTGTTTTTTCTTTTTTTCCTGCATCAAACATGTGGAACTTTAACATATGTAACTGGAGATAATTAGTAGGCTTTTGTCTATGATTAGAGCTCTCCTCCTTCAATCAAGACAATAAAGTTTCCTACTCAGCCGTTGTAATCACAGTAATTAATGGAGATCGGCTGTGTTATCCTAATGAGACTTCCCTCGAGCCATCAGACCATTTATGGCAGGAAATGGTGGATGCGTGCATTCTTTGTCTGACACATAAAAACACATTCATTGTTGTGTAAACCCTGCTCTGGTCTCATTGGATAGAGAGGGCCATTAATGAACGCTTCTCGGAGCAAAAGCCACAGACAGTGGAGAAGGTTTCAATTACTGCTGGATTACAGGAACTGTAAAAGGGTACAGTTGCATCTCACGCTGCGTTGCAGGCATGAGTCAGGAACTGTATATCAGCCTTAATATTTATTGTTCTATGTTACATCAGTACTACTCCTCTTATTGTTTCACTGTATTTTGTTGTTTTTTGACGTGGGACCGTTTTCTGTCTTCCGATCACTCACAGGTCCCCACCACCTCTTCCCCACGTTTCACACGCCCATCCCGATCGACATGAGACACCACGAAGGGCGATACCATTACGAGCCACACCCACTCCACGCCATGCATGGGTAAGTAGCATTAGATGTCGGCAGTCCTGTATCTTCCATAACAAACAGTGACCCACCGGTGGGCCGCTCGTTGCACCCATTCCAAATATCAGCTGATTGAATGGTCGTTATCAGTTGTTATCACTATCATAGTAATGCTTTAGACGGAGCAAACTGCACCCACCAACACTACAAATAAGTATGTTTGTAATGTGACACACAAAAGTTCTCTATGTTAAGTTACGTTACCAAACGTAATGTTATAAAACATTACGGTGGTCGACTAAGTGAATAGATGATAACAGCCGTCTGAAGCTACTAGCAGGTGTAGCAGGTCCCTTCTTACCCATGTCTATGAATCATTCTGTGTAACCAAACATTATTCAAATCCACCAAAGTTTATTTCTAATTTTAGTGGAGATCCAAAAGTTTCCAAACATACCAAATATGCAATCCTGACCTTTAGGGAAAAGTGCATTAAATGATGAATGAGACGTCTAGAATATTTCCTTTTGATGGAATGGAGTCCTTGGTTTGAATACTTCACTTTGTGTTAATATCATACAGTTTTAATGAAGAGTTGATGCAAGTTGATTCATATGACACTGTAAGACAATGTCAATATAATGATTTTCTAACCTTTCCAACTGTTTGTTTACAGATTAATGAAACAAAATCCTGTAACCAACACAAATTAATTTCACGGCCGTCGGCCCTGTTTAATAATCAGGAGATAATCTCTCAGTAAATTGAACACATTGTACATATCATTCATACTGACCAACAAAAGAGTCATAGGATCCCCCTGTCAGTAGCAGGGAGGCATTTATTTACATCCACTTAAAACGTTTTTACAGAGGTCTGTCACTTTTCATTGCTTTCTCTCTCGGAGAATTGTGCTACTACTCCCTCCTATTTGTCAGCACCCGAGCTGGAACTAAAAACTGCCCCTCTTTCTGAGCTTCATTGACAGAGCCAAGTTCAAATACACCAAAGCCAGACACGATACATGGAGCAAGAGGGAGACAAGCTACATTAGCACAGTACAATAGACTGTTGACATGTCCGCTATCTCCTCTCCTAAAATGTCATGTTGTGGGAATTCTAGCACTCTCTAGGACAAACGCTGAGTTGAGATAACGTCCAGTGAAAGACATTGTTGGAAGAATTACATGTACAAGTATGTTTCACTTAAAGCTACAGCGAGGATTTCACTTTCCGTTGATTTTGGCGGTCCCTGTGGACAAAGGCGGTAGTGTTTCCGAGCAACAGTCTATAATTTCTAAAAAGCATTCCATTTCAGAACATAAAGTCAGAGTTTATTGGTAAGCATAAATAGTCCAGTTGTGTGCTTGGATTTGAAACTTGTATCCTAACCTGACCTACAAAGAAACACCAATTTATTTTCTGACTTTATTACCATAAAAGTCTGGCCTTCCTAACATTGCCAGGCCTCCTTATGCTTATCTAAGATATACGAAATCCGGGAAGGGAACCCAGGAGTAAGATCAATGGAGGTTTTGTGAGAACTGTGCTGTTACATTTAAATTCAGCGAGATCAGGTGATACACAGTGTCTGCAGAGCTATTCATCACCTGCAAAGCGAGGCGATGGGAGGAGGGAACAGTGTGGCTGCGCACCCGGTTTTGTTTTGATTAATGTGACGGGACTCTGACAGAGTGCTCCCACTAATTCATCAAGACCTTGATCTAGCTGTCTTTTTCACTGCGCCAAATTCACCTAATTACCGTTGTCCCGGCGAAATGGAGCAGGGTGTCGGCGCGGGGCGCTTGGTGGCAGCGTTTTGTCGGTGGCTGGTTGCTGTGTGTCAGGGTTGCACTTCCTGTCTGAGGGATCGCGCTAACTCCATACGGAGCGCTCTTCATCACTGTTTGCATGTAACATAATGAGGGCTGCGGGTCACAGTGTCACAGCTGTCATGGTGCAGATGCTGCAGTACTCACTGCTTTGGTCCCTGCTTTGCTCCCCGGCTGACAGTGCTAAGGAATAGACTAGGTACTAGACTAGGTAGACTGGGTATTGATGTGACTCAGAAGGCCAATGCTCGTACCCCATGTGTACAGCAGCTTTGAGTGCAACATATCATTTCCTGACTATCTCTTAGCTTTCTCGTCAACATTTGCTGTGTAATTTATCTGAAATTCAAAGTATTACGAAGTAAAAATGTAGCATTGCACTCCTGTAACATAGTCTGAGTCACTTTGGACAGTTTAAAGAAAATTATCAAAATGCAGCGGAACCAGAAATATTCATCAATATTCCTCCGTCGTGAGGCTGTTGGTATGTTTTAATTGAGGTGTTTTTTTTCTTTCAATCTGCCTCTATTCAAAAAGATTCGACACACAGGTGGTTGGACAAATGTATTACTGAAGTGTCCGTATATAAAACACCATCTTGTGCCATCTTTCTGTCTTTCATACAGGATTTAAAAGTAGCAACCTTCGAGCTGTGGTCCCACTGCCTTTCACAGACGTAGCAGCCATTAGAGGGAAAAAACATGCAATGTCTCTGGAACATGTTAGGAAGAGCCTCTCATGGGATGACAGTAGAACATGAACTTACAGTAGAGACAGCTCTTGTGTGCTGTTTACTGCATATTTTGTTGTCGGGCATCTTCTGTACGAACCCACAAGCCAGGAAAGCCAGCCACCGTGCCAGTATGTTTGACCGGGTAATTAGCGATCCGAAATCCGGCCTTCCCTTCCCGGAACCTCAACGACAACGCAACGGATGAGAAAAACAGATCCCCCGCTCATTCCACAGCCCGTATTTATGCTTTTTGGGAAGCAGTCGGGGGACAAATTGCAGCACTGCAAAAGTTGAAATATTCCCAAGGTTTTAGTGTGGCAGGGCTGCGGCCTGTACCGCACCGCCCCTGTACACAAACAGATGTGGTCCAACTCGCCAGGCAATTAGCCTGCTCAAGGCCCACAGGGAGGAATGTGTTGATTAAATACAGTTTACAGATCAGCCATTCGGGCCTGTGTTGTTTTTTCCCTTCTTTGTTTTGGTTTGGTTAACATGGAGGGTAGGGAGATGAGCAAGTAAAGGGAGGGAGCCTGGCTGTCAGTGGTTGTGACAGACAGTATGGTTATGTTACGTTGTTGCTTGTTGGCTCCAGCACCGGCTCATCGTCACGGCTGTTTGAATTCGGATGCTCCCCTGAGTTACAGCCAGGAATGTGCTACTGGAAAGACAAGGGACCCGTCAATCAAAAGGCTGGGAAGCTGCAAATCAATAGCCTGACATTTCCACGGCTTATCACATGGTCTCACCGTCATTTTTTCGCACTCAATAAAGACTAAATGGGATGTGACAGCAACGGAGCCGAATAATGGATAATTACCCCTCTGTATTATCCCATCGACCCCCCTCCTTTGTGCACAGTCCTCTCTTCTTCGGAAATACAGTATCAAGTTGTGTCCAAATCCTCAGCATCCTGATCAGGGCCCCAAAAACAACTAAGGCAGGATCTTAGCATGTCCCCTGTGGGCCAGCGTGGTGATTTATCTTGATCGCCTTGGCTGCCCAGAAGTACAGAAGGGAGTGTGTCACATCATAATTCATCCCACGCTGAGCCAGTAGGGAAAATGCCAGAGAGGCAAATTCTAACTTGTTGGTCAGCCAGGAGGGCAGGGAGGCAGGCAGGCAGGCAGACAGGGAACTTGAAGTTGAAAGTGTGGCTTTAACACCTCACCTTGAAAACAAGTTGCATGGGAAGCATCTTGTAGCAGTGAAGATGGATGATTTTCAAAGGCATCACTTGGAGAACAAACCTGTCCGACAAAATTGCGTTCCCACACAAGTAAACTGCACTCTCAAGTACGTTTTGAGGGAAGGTATTTTCTTACGGACCGAACAGTCAGTTTTAAAGTTGTGGTAAACTGGGGGAATAGAACAGATTACATTTGATAGGTTTAGGTAACTGACCTCCTAAGTTAGGTTGCAGAAATGTTCACACTACAGTGAAACTAGATTGGTTAAATTTGCCTTACAATTACCTTACAATAACCTTATAACCACCAATAACCAGTCCATATGAAGAGTTAGTCGACCCTGTCCGAAGGCAAAAGGTATTCTGCCTGTTCCAAAAAGCCACACTTCACTTCACACGTGCACTCTGGTATGTACTTCCTCGCAGGGTTACTCATGTGCTCTACAAGCTGCACCATGTCCAATTCCCTTTTTCTCACAGCAGAGTTTTAACAATGCAACAACAGAGAGCATGGAATCACAGAACACAGAGACAAATAGCAATTACCTAGTCGAAAGCATGTCATCTGCTGACTCACATTGGCTCCCTATCCCTCTATCTCTCCCTGGCCCTCCTCAAGTATCATCCTTACGAGGACGGATTCCTGCTACTGTTGTTTGGCAGCAATGAAGAATTTAGATTAGAGTGCGTTTCCACCAGGCCAGCCACCCATCGTGTTCAGGTATGGTGGAAGTTTCTTTAAATGGCAGCCACTTATTAAGAGACAGGGCTCTCCCAGGGCTCTGAGGCCCTCAAAGAGCTTCGCATTGCACCTCTGTGACTGACGCCTCTCGACAACACACTGACTTCAAGTAACATCTTGTCAGAAAAAGGGTGGATCAACAAGGCTTCAATAATGGTACCTGCCAGACGGGACTATCATTTGCAGCCTCCTGACAGGCAACAGCAGTAAATTTCACCTTATTATCGAGCCTTCATACACACTCTTGGTCGTTTGAGTGATTTACTGCAGCTGGAGTGATGTGTGTGGACACGCTGGTTTGCTATCGGCTAAATCAAATAACTATTGTTGGCGGATGCAGATTGTAGTCAAGTGTTGCAAAATGGTTTTGAAATGTATTTATTTTCACACTTGTGATTATATTTGTACCTTTAGCAAACACATGAAACACGCTGAGGATTCTCATATCACAGAATGGGGGGGCTCATATCATCATTGTCATTGTGTTTGAACTAGCTTTTTTTTAGATGATGCTATACTAACGTATGTAGCTGCGGCTCGATTCATCAGTGCCATAGAGCTCCATATTGTTGTTAAACGCGTCATTGAGCCACACTGTTGCACTATTTGACATGTTCCTTCACTACAATGAACACACACTCTTACACAGTCCCACATACACCAAATCACTCATCAGAGCACCAAATGTGGATTAAATGAAAAATGTAACTATACATTTGTGACCAGTTATTAAAGAATTACACCTTCAGTAGGAACCAATGGGCCCGAGACACAGACAGTGGAGAGAACCCAACCTGTTACCAGGTGTGCTGAATGATGAATCCCACTACAGCATAAATTGGAGGGGTGTGGAAGATTGTTTATTATTAGCACAGCTAACGCCCACTGAACAATATATAAGGGCAGGTGCTGTGCCGTGTGCAAATACTCTGGCACATGGCCAAGAATTGAAGAGATGCCCCCAAAAACAGCACATAAGAAGAAGAACTTCAGCACAGTGAAATTGAGGTTCGGTTCAATATATTTAAAGAAAGTGAACACGTGAACTTTTACAGGAAAATGCATTCAATATCATCCAAGAGTTTATTTAGTCTCAACTGTTGATAAGTGGACAAACAGTCTTTATTTAACAACCTAATATAATAATCTACAGTTTACTACCATATTCATGCACATTTGTTTTTTTTATGTTATTTAAATTTAAAACTTGCGTAGGACACAATTTGTGGACGCTGAAAACAAGATTTGTTACAGTGCTCTCGACAATAAAATGTTCTCTTTCTTAAGAGAAGAATAAGAAAACCTTTGATGAATCCCAGATATCAATGCGTACTGACAAAATAACATGTGTGGATACGAACAAAAACAAGAGCAAATTTGTACATGTGTCCGATCCTGCTATCGCTGCATGAGGCCCAATGTGTGTTTGCTTCCTTTAGAGATGGAGGTAATTGATGAAGTGTGTTAAACAGGTTCCTGCATTACATTTGTGAGCCTTTTCTGAAATTCTATCCATTCTAGAAACATATGAGACGATATTGCATTATAGCTTTAGACGTTCGCTAAATCGTGGCAATCCCAGTGTGTGATTACTTTGATGACCCTTGAGTCACCCAGACTGATAAGAAAGAAAGCCAGCACCAGTGCCAGCTTACCCAGGTAGTCCTTCAGTGAAGCACCCAGCCACTAATCTGAGGCGGCACTGCCAAGCTCCCTGTATGCTGCATCGAGGCGGACCGAAGGAAGCATGTTTTTGTGTATGGAGCGTCTGTTTCTTCTCACTTCTCCCCTCCCGCCCAGAACAGAGGGCTCTTTATGGTTGTTTGTAGGGGAAGACTGGGCCTGACGGCAGAAAGTTGGCTCTCGGACAAGGCCGGCAGTCTGCAGGCGCTTACTGGAAATGGAGCGAGGGCCGAGGCTCTGGGTTGGCTGGCTCGGCCCGAGTCGGGGCAGGGCTGGGCCCGGGTGCAGGCTGGCAACCGCACAGAGACAGTGAATGAGAGACTGAGCAGGGTAACTCTGAGGGGGGGGGGGGGTTCTGCCAAGCATGCATGCTAGGTCTGAGGCCCCCCTTTCATAGACACAGACATATAACTGCAACCTGAACCAGTCACACTCATTTCATCAGAATCAAATGATTTGACAGCCCTGACCAATTTATTTCAGATGTATAATAAGATATTTAAGCTTCTCCAGAATGTTGACCAACTCTACTATTTACTGGCCTTAAGGCATGTCAGTCCACAGAGATACAAAACATAGATGTAACATTACTAATCTCCATATTTAATTGAAAAGCATTACTGAATCATGTTACCAGCTGAGTGATCCGGGCAAACTTTTAGATGAACCGTTCTTTACATCCTTCTCTTACACATGCAGCTGTTGCTGCCAAGAGTTAAAACCACACATATAAACACTCATGTGTTCACCGCAGCCATCATGCTGCTTTACTGTCAGATTAAACAGAATTAGTTCTTCGGCCCTCATAAAGACAGCTATTCTGTTGTTTTGATTGTGTTGTGTTCTTGTATGAGTGTGTCACTGTGGTCACATTTTCTACAAATGAATCACTCCCGCTCGACCTGGTCAGTGGCTCTGAGCTTCAGACTGAGACCTCAAGTGTCAGTTTTAGATGGCATTGCTTGCATAGCGTCTTTTCAAAATAATCGTGTTCAAAGGAAACATACAGATTCTACTTGTGTCTTGACTTAAAATAAACTTTAAATGTAGGTTTACTTAGTTTTTAGCTTAACAGAGTTTTTAGGTTTACTTTTGCAACAAAACTACTTGGTTAGGCTTATGAAAAGATAGTGGTTTGGGTTCAAATATGTTTGTTACGTAACTGGTGTTAGTAAAGTACAGAAAGTGAAAGTTGTGTTTGTTTAAACCCATCTAACCTTCCCTCCCCACCACCCTACTCTGACTTTCTGCCTCCTCATACTATGTTATTTGCTCTGAATGTCTAATAATGACTACGATTGGTTTACATTTAAGTTAGCTTAAGTAAGCCCCCATTGTGTCTAAGGGCGCTCTAGTGTGTCGGTATCAGACGCCGTGGGCCACTGGTCAAGCATCAGTATTCGACGAGTTGGGAACGGGACGCCCGGTTATGAGGCGGATTGAAGTGGAGTAAGTAGTGTGTGATCTGTGACACATAAAAGGACCGGCATGAAATCACTCCATTTTCTCAATACAAAACGTGAAGTTGGGATAAACATGGGAGCAAAATGACCAAAGAATATAAATATTTTAAATAAAAATGTTTAACTGACAGTGAAGTGAATTCCATTTTGAAAGGAGGCTACGATGCCTAAAATTGTACTCATGAAAGAATTACAGAGTCATGAGTCTTCTCATTCCCCTTCAGGTTTAATACCCTTAACCATGGTCTTGTTTTCCTCCTTTTATCTTAAGAGAGATTGAATGATGACTTACTGTATAGTTACCATACCATTAGGGTTAAAAATACTTGTTTTGTGTCTTGTTGCCACGTCCATTTTTCAGGAAGACAATGGCTTATGGGGGGGAAGTAATTATGAATTGTAGTCAGTATTTGTTGTCTTCTATGCCTTCTTTCTCCTGGATGGAGTTAACTTGTAAGCCAGGTAAAGCATTGTAATCTACTGGTCTGTTCAACCATAGAGCAGTTTCAACCTAAAAGTCCACTTCAATTTGAAGCTCTAAAACAGTGTTGATTGACAATTTATTAGTTACTGTAAAACCAGCAATGTAACCAGTCATTCAGCCTTTTCACCTATTAGTCATCTTCCCCCCAGCTTAGTAGTCATCCTTGAGGGTTGACTACTACCAGGTGTTCTCACCACACACTGGTGGAGTGGCGGGCCTCTTATCAGAGCTGAACTAGGTTTGACATAAGTACTAATGCCCCTTCAAAGGGTTGTGCCACTGCCAGCGGCCAGCCAGACGTTTTTATCTACAGTTCAGCCCCTCGGGGCTGTTGAGCACTATAACACCCACTTGTCTGTGTTTCTGAAAGCAGAGCCGCCTAGTACCTGTCAGAGATGACACATTTACTGTATAGCCTGTTGTGACCGACAGGCTGTCAGACAACTTCTGACTTTTCTTGCTAAAGGTGGCTATTGGCAGCTACTTAAGGTTTTGAGCATCCAGTTGCACTCTCTTATCAGACACTATGTATTAGCTGATGTAAGAGACCCTGTAGTTTTGCCCACCCAAACAGATAACAAATACGCTTCCTGGGAGCCTTGCAGTGGAAAGCCCTTGGTCTCGACTTGTCTGTAGCTCTAGGGCTTAATAGGAGAAGGCGAACAAGAGGGGATTATTATGTATTAGCTGTGGGACTGGGAAGGGGAAAGGGTGTAAGTGGATTGAGACTGCAGACACTTTGGTGGAATAACAGAAGTTAAGGCCTGTCTATGAACATACCAATGAAGATCACTCACAATGATAACGGAGCACAATACAAGTAATCACATTAGTACAAGGTCTTTTCCCCCCTCCATCTCCCACTATGTGCTTTTTGTCTTGCTATCTACCTATGACCCTCCTCCTCTATCCCTTCCTGCCTCCACACCTTCTTTCTTTGTATCATTTATTTAGATTGGTCTAATTTTGAATTCCTCTTTGTAGACCTCCAGGACTGACGGGCAGTCCAGTCATCTCAGACATTTCCCTGATCCGTCTATCTCCCCACGGGTTGCCTGGGATGGTTGAGTCACCATTCAGCCCTCCACATCCTTACGTCAGCCCCCACATGGAGCACTACCTTCGCTCGGTACACGGCAGCCCCACCCTCTCCATGATCTCAGCGGCCCGAGGACTGAGCCCTGCCGAAGGTAAGATTCACCCCATGTACCACCAAGATATAGACTAAGATATCGATCTGATATCTACAATTAGATGTTGCTATTACCACAGGAAAATATGAACCATCACACTGCTGTATAACGACCTCGACCACTATAACACCTGAACAGCAGTATCACACATGAGGAACACAAAGTGGCACAGGGCTTGAGATCAATTTGACAACTCCTCATCTGGGTTTAAAGACAATTTTTTTGACGCTGCTTCCATGTGTTTTTAACTCTTTGTATTTTAGCTCTTCGCTCTACATTACATTTGGATACCTACTATGGATGGCTTCACAAACACAAACTGCAGCTGCCAATCAAATTTCTCTTCTTATTTTCTTACTGGTGGTTAAAGTTGTTAAACAGTTTTTCGCCATCCTACTGGGCTGCGTTGTCTGGTGAATTTGGAGAATCGTTTCCTTTTATGTTACTTGTTGCACATAAAAGTATTTACGCACACTTATGGACGAAGTCAATTTACTTACCAATGGCAAGCGCTGGAACAGAGTGCGAGAAAGACATACTAATACTCACACGCAGTCATTCACTCATATAAATGGCTAATGTGTGAATAACTTGCGATGCTCAGGCACACACGTTCCATCCATAAACACTCTAATACCTGTTAGGTTGCAATCAGCATCATGCAAGGTGGAAACACTCCGCCTCAGTGTTCTTATGATGTATGCAATGTACACAGTGTGAAGAACAAACTGCAAGTGATGTGGAAAATCTTTGACAAGTTAACATTAAATAGGTGGGATTAGAGTTGAGCAGGTTCACAATTTATGTATCCTGTTCACTATAAACCAACTGTGTCTGCGTGGATGCAGCTCACTGCATGCACGCTTTAGTTTACACAGTTGATTATTTAACCAACGTGATAATTAGTCTTGCACCCTATACACTCCCCGATATAAGCTAGTGAGGCACACGCTTGTTATGGTGTTTTGGCAAGTGTGTGCATGCTGGTGATTTGTGGGTGTATCAGGGATATGCTTTTCGGTATGTGCAACTTCCCTGCTTGTCTGTATATATGTCTTTACAGGAGAAAACATGGAAATTAGCACAGTAAAGAAACATGCGTCACCGCTGCACCATTGAGTTCACACGATGACAGACCTGTCCTCGCTACCCTTGCTCAAACAACAGGTCGGAGAAGTGAGGAGCCACAGGCCCGCACCCAGCACCAATAAATCACCAGGCACACGCTGCTGGCAAGTAATGCCTCGCCGCTCTTCAAGAGAAGCAATGCGGAAGAGATGCTGTCCCTGATAAAGTGGCAGGGAGGTATGGCTCCAAATGGAGGGCACTCTACAGCTCTAAATAAAGTCAGTGGAACCACGGAGCTCAGTGGAGCACACGCAAACCCTCTGATCGGGATACCTGGGTGTCAGGCATGTGTTAAAGTATACTCAGAAGTGGAAAGAGTATTAGAATATTGTACTCAAGTAAAAGTAAAACGAATGTGCTTGAATGAAAATAAAGAGTAGGTCAGTTCAAATGTGCTCTGAGTAAACGTCACGGTAATAAATAAAAAGAGCTATGGACACCGCGGCGGGTGCAACAGGTCATATTTAGTGTCATACAGTAAATGACACTTCTTACAGAATCAACAGCAGATAAAAACATAGGCATCAACAGGGAGCTGTATAATATAACACCATAAACTCCACAGCAGCTGCAGCCACAAACACACATGTTACAGCAAAGGAGAGCCTGCATAGCTTCTCTGCTCGTTCACTGTGCGGTTACCCCTTAACTTGTTATATTTTGATTTATTTTATCAAGTAAAGTTTTCGAATTTGCTAATACAGGATAACCACCGCTTCACTCGGCTGTCTTAAATAAGGAGCTGGACGTATAAAAAAAAAACTCAAACTGGTAGGAGAGATAGATATCCGCACACTTAAATCTACACTATATGTTTTAGCTTTCGGTAGACCAAAGCTAAAAAATAGTGTTCTCTGCATAGTGTGCGGATATCTATTCTACCAGAATTGGCCAATACACCTGCAAAAAACAAATGGCTTTCCCATCTGTGAAGATGGAAAACATTATACATGCCAAACACTAGCATGTTAGCATTGTCACTTACGTTAGCATATGGCTCAAAGCATCACTGCAATTAAGTGCAGCCCCACAGAGCCACTAGCATGCCTGCAGACTCTTCAGCTGTAAATGTTCTGTCATTTTATTAAATGTACGTATGCCCTACATAGTCCAAAATGTCAATTTACTTCTCCTATGGTGTAAACTGCCCAGCATTTCTTATATTTGGGGTAGTTGATGAGTGAGCAAGAGAGGGAATTCAGACACAGTGTCAGTATTGTTTCACTACAACATGGTGTTGTGTTTTTCTTTTAATAAAAAACTTTTTACCGGTGTTACTTTTGTCTGATTTAATTTGGACCAGTGGAGGTGGAGCTGCTATCTCTCATCATGTGTCCATAAGTGAGGTCACGCACAGACTTGAAATGCTACTCTGCAGAGTTGGTAACATGATCTGGCAGCCACGGACAAACCAAAGGTATATGCCCGGGTCGTTGCAGCCGGAGCACAAACACACTGCCTGTGCACTGTTACCACAGCCATGGCCTAATAGCTTCTGATGGATCCAGATTTTTTTGGTTTATATACGCGATTATGTGTCAGAGGGTGGGGGGAGGCTGTGGTTTTGCTCCCCCAATATCCCACTTGGCTCCCACTCAGTGATCCCAACCCCCACATCCCCCTGTTTCCACCAGCATGCATATTAATCTTCCATCGGCCCACACCCCTGTCCCCTCTCACACTACTGGGGGAGGTTAGGGGGGGAGCCGGAAATGGAGGAAAGGGGGACACAGGCACAGTTAGATGCAGGAAAAAGGAAAACCAATCCATCTCTCACTCTTATAGTTCCTGACACTTTTAAACGCGGCTTTATTAGGAGCAGGTGTTAACACATTTTACGTCAATATTACCTTTGCACAAGCAGCATTTAAGGCTTCCTCGGCATTATGAGCATGCGTCTGTTTGCACCTGCAGTGTATGACTTCAGCCTGTCCAACTTAGAGAAGTGCAGGAATGTGGTATTCCTTCCCTCCGTAGCCCCCCCCCCCACTCCGCCCTGCTCCATCTCTCCCTCTACTTCCTTCACTCCCTAGAGATATTTTCCCTTAGCCCAGCGAGCCTCAAAGACAGACATCTTTTATCAAAAGGCTCATGCCCCGCGGCATGCACGCAAGCGCGAATCCTCAAATCTGTAAAGCAGATCCTTCGTCTCCTCTGTTCAGTCCTTCTTGTCTGTTTCTGTTTTTGTCTCTGTTTTTATCATTCTGTCAAGGGGAAGGCAAAATAACTAAATCTAAATGTTTTTTGCGTCCCTTTGACTTGTCAAAGTGTTCAGCATCACTTTGTGGGTTATGACCGCTGTGCTGTGGCACCAGCCGGTATTGTATCTAATACAATCCCATTATCTGTGTTTTTATTTTCTTGATATGGTCAAATTTCTTTCACGAGACGATGAATGTTTAAAAATAATAACACATGCTAAAATTACAAGTCGGCATAAACAGAGGGGGATGGGAAATTGACCATGTGACCATGAAGACAAGTAGACATTTTTTTTTCTTTCAAGAAGAAGAAAAAAAATAAACCTGTTCTCCTACATCTTCTATTTGTTCCTCCCATTTCTGCTGCAGTGACCCACGAACACCTGAAGGAACGCGCCCTTTTTAGTCTCCCTCCTCCACCACCAGGGGCCAACCCCACAGAGTACTACCACCTGATGGCCAGTGCCAGCCAGCGAAGCCCTTACGGAGACCTGCTGATGCAGAGCAGTGCAGCAGCAGCAGCCGCGGCGGCTGCTGCTGCGGCAGCTCATCTGCCAGAATACATCAGCCCTGTGGATGGTGAGGATGAACTGACAGCTTGTGATTTGTTGCCTTTTGACAGAAATACAACTTAAAATGTTATACTGCACCTAAACAATTTATGAATGTACAGTCCAGTGTAGCGGCATATCTACAGTTACAATTTGCTATTCATAAAATGAGAATTACACTATATACATTAATAGCACATCAGATTATAAAACTGTTGGATTTCAACGTCATTTTATCATATCTTAATCTAGTAACACATTTTGTTTATCTAATTCGAAATCTGTTATTATGAAATCCACATTTTACTCCCAATGAAACGCAGCATATTTGGGTTTCACTGGGAGATTCCGACTTCTGAAATTGACAAGATCTTTTACTACAAGACTTAACACTGCTCAATGTGATCTCCCCACTCTTCATTTATTTGCTGTTTGGGCAGCGTTTTGCGTAATTTCTTGAAGCAGAGGGTTTGCACGTGTTAATGTTGTGTAGCAGTGGCGGTTAACGCTGTAACACACGGTTAACATTGTGAAATGTCACGGTTAACGTGTTAATCTTGTGAAACGCCACGGTTAACGTTGTAACACATGGTAATATTGTAATAAGTGACAGTTAACATTGTAACACAATGTTGACATAGTAATAAGTCACAGTTAACGTAACACATGGTTAACATTGTAGTAAGTCACAGGTAACGTTGTAAAGTGCTTAATGATGTGAAACGGTTGTGGTTAGGTTTAGGCCACAAATCTACTTGGTTAGGGTTAAAAACAATATCATGGTTTGGCTTAAAATAAGTACGCTTGTTACGTCAATTAAGCTACAGCCATAACCTCATGTGACTCAGTGACATAACATCAAGTGACATGACTTCATCAGTGAAAGTAGGCACGGGACACGGACGGCGGTCCCCTGAGTGAGTGTCCCGTGTATGTTTGACCCATCCTCCCAACCTTATTGGACTGTTTTGCTCTTCGTACTACTTCAGTTGCTCTGAACGTCTCATAATGATGCGTCTCATACAGATGCTGAACCTTTACTGGAAAGCTTACTGAATCACCAACATGATATGTCAGTTTTATATTTCCATGTCAAAAATGAATAATTATCTTTAATAACTGCCATCCCAGTAATACTAAAGCACATGCCTTTCATCCCTGGTACAGTAACAGCCAGACTTAACATCCATCTTGCCCTTTGTTCTCTGCACCAGGCATGTTTATACCATCCTCTTATTCTTCCTCTTGAGGCGTTTTCATGGAAGAGTTCACCACATCAAAGCTAGTGTAGCTCTTTAGACTTACACGTAGTATGGGGGCCGCAGCTAGTTGAGGGTTGAGGGTGCATAAACACTAAAAGCCCAAAGGCCAGGAGCTCGTAAAAGCACGTGTTCACTAAGAGTCTCTTGTTCTGATGGTGGTTCAGGTGTGCTTCTACTGAGCAACGTCCTACAAAACAAATCCAGGGCAACTGCAAAAAGAGCAGCATGAGGAGAATGTGTCCGTGTGCGGCGGAGTGTTGCTCTGAGACCTTTGCGTCTGCTCTCTCTTTGTCGGGTGGTTAAGGCAGAGGTTACCCTCACGGGCTGCACGGCTGTCCACTGAACGACGGGGATGAGGCAGCTTAGCGCTGAGACACACACAGTGGTGCACAAAAAATGTAACAGCCAGGCAAATAGGCGGGCAAATGCTCACACGTGTTTGCACACAAGTTCACAGAGGCCAGCCTGTTCGCTTTTGCCGGTAAGAACCCGGGGCCTCTATCAAGATGACGGTCCGGCACCAGAACAGACGTTTGATCTCAGCAGCGAAACGCATCCAAGAAACCTTCAGCCCTCATGAATGGGGAACAGAAAGCACACAGACTGGAAATCTGTCCGTGAAAGTCAGCCTTTTCGATGCCTGATAATCAAATACTCCACTTGGCACCGACGCCCGCCCGGCTCCAGGAGCCCCTCGCTCTTTCTGTCATCCCGTCCAACCACCCACCCAGAGAGAGAAAATACTAATCTGCCCCACTGCTTTCACCACTACAGTGTCACACGGTTAACACACGACACCGCAAAGGCAGGCATCCTCACGCACAGGTAGGAAAACACAGCGGTGCGGAAAGGAAGTGATTCCGATGCGGGACTGCTTGGCAATTAATGTTTAAAATGACCTCAATCACTTAGTTAACCACAAAATGGAAGGACTAGGAGCCTTGCAGAAACTGTAGACCACCTCTCCGTCCTCCTCCTTTTTCTTCTCTACCTCCAACCACCTCAGTGACCACCGCTGTCCTGCCTCGCCCGCACTTGTTTGGCGAGACTGTTTGCTCAAATAGCCGCAACTCCCTCCGCTCTACGCAGCGTCCACACTTGCTGCCACCATCCCGGCAGCTTTTATTTAGTGTTGGACCGTGCTAGGAGTGATGTGGTTAGGTTTAGGCCACTCTGCCAGCCTGGAGGCTCTTCCATTGCGGCCTTGAGACACAAGGTCCGTATTGACCAAGACGGCCAGCTAATGGTCATCGCGGGCAGCCTCGGCCTGAATCAAAGGCCTCATTTACTGCCAGAGCGTGGGAGGAGGAGTAGTGGCAGAGGTGGCAAATATGTGCTTCATCCCTCAGCGTTAGTTTTGGAAGGCAGCGCAGATAAAAACCCATATTAAAAATCAATTTATGCACTAATATTCAGCAGACCCACCGCAAAAACTGGGAGCCCTCAGTGAACCCATAGTATGGCTCCTCACCCGCCTCCCCCTCCGACCCCTGTTTATCCTCTGGATAAGTGAATTGCGAGGCTTACGGTTGAGCCATGAAACACTGAGTGCTGCTGTGCTGAAGTGTGCTGGTGGAAAAGTTGCGGACACATGTGTCAGGGTGGGGGGGTTGTCAGTGCCACAGGTCCCACTTATGAATTTTTCGGATTTACTGTTGGTTTTGCCTTAAGTCAGACACTAAACTCAGGAATGTCTCTCCTCTTCGTTATATGAGGAAGATGTTGTTTTAAGTGCCACAACTACAGACCGCCACAGACTTTGGGGGAATTCTGTTTGTGTTCCCAGTTAAAACACAAACCTACGCAGCAGAATGGTTGTTTGATTGCAGTCTTACTGTTTCAAGATCCGTAAGCCGCTTGCTGGGTTTTCCTCCCACAGAATTGTGTGATGGACAGGACTGCTCTGCAAACATGGCGTTACCAGCGTCTGTAAAGGCCTCGCTGAAACGCTTAGCTGCCTCTGTAAGCCAGTGTTGGAGTCTGCGGTGTTTTTCACACATTAATCATCTCCTGTTATCTGATGAGAGTGACATGGATTCTGAGTTGAGCAAACTGGACTAAAACAACAAAAATACATTATTTACAAAAGAAAATGTTGGTTCAAATCTCCTTGAATCACACATGCGTGAGCCTTGTTTTGAATGACATACTTATCTAAAACAAGCTGGATTTTCTTCAGACTTAAAAAACTCTGATAAAATGTTAATCTGTGGAAGATCTTCTCCCTATGCGGGATGTAACAATTGGAAGATGAATGCCAGAATCACACATGGCATGCCTGCAATGACTTAGCTGAGAGACATTGGAGACACTTTGGGGCCCAAATACTCAGACATTTCCCTGTGTGCTCTCATAACATCTTTCACAATTCATCGTCTACTTTATACTTGATGACATCACTAATGTGAGTTTAATAGCGCAATCCATTGTTATCCAAACTTGGAACAAAAACGAACTCCGACATGGAAAAGTGAAATGGAACGGTCATTCAAATGGATTCTAAGGACACTTGTGCAAGATCCATCTAGTCCGAGTTAGCCAACATAGATAGACTTGAAGTCACAGCAACATGGCAGCGCATACAGTGAACTGTTAGCAGAATTACCGTTTCATCAATTTTTACTTTTTGAAGTGTTTTATGTCGTGTTTTGTGTCGTGAAAAGTGCTGGGAGAAAATAGGAGGCATTTCCATCCAGTTGATTTGTGCTCATTAAGAGGTGATGCCTATTTGCATGAGAAAACCCCACAGGACTCACTAGTCATTCAGTTACAGGTAGTTTGGTCTTCTGTCACGAGAGACTTGCCATGCCTACATTAGTTAGCTGCATGTTTTCCCAATTAGATGCACTGGGACACATTTAGATCAGAAGTTGGAAATACCGACTCAAAGTTAAACTTCAGACTTGCAATGGATCATAGCATTAGCACTCTAGTTTTGGGGTTTTGGAGAGCGTTGTTCATGTTTTCTAATATTTTTGATATAGTGATAACGTATGGATTTTGAAAATGGACGTAGTTCCCTTTGAAGACTAAATACGAGAAGAAATGACTTTTATAGAGGCCATTAGTTTCTGTCAGAGATGTCTTTCCCCCTACAATTAGGCGGGGCAGTTGATAAACCCGGCCTTATTAATATTCTGGTCTGTGAACCTCAATAGAAGTAACAAAGATTCCAATACGAATGAAAAGACATTTAACCATGGTCAGCATTAGCTTTGGTGCACCACCACTACTGTAAGTATAAACAAAGTCACATTATGGTATTTCACATTGGGAGGCATTCAGAACACTGTTTGTATATGAGCGAGCGGGTATGTGAGGGGTGGGTGGGCAGAGAAACATCAGAGCGGCTTGCGGGAAAACGCTGAAGCTCCCACGACAAAAGCCGTGGCCAAGGTAAATGTGTGCCACCCCGAGGAAAAAGGCTTTAGTGTTGATGCAGCGGAGGGAGTGAGGGAGATAGATTTGTGTACTGATGTGGTGGTGCGGAGTGAGGGGGGCGGGGAAGACTGCATACACAAGCACTTAACCTTAACTATATGTTGGTTCATGAGCACATGGCTGGAAGTGTGTGCTTAAACACACTGGCAAACACAACGGCGGCTTTGGGCTGGACACTGGGGGCTCATAGAGGATTCAGCGCGAGCCCCCTCGCTAATAATATTCACAGTGTTAGTATTAGTGAGATTTAGCAGGGAAAATAAACATTTTTCTCACTCCGACCAGCCTGTGGGGTAGCTAGGCTGGCTCAAGATGTGGAGGCCTGAGGCCCTGCTGGCACGGACTCAAGCTGCAGTGGGGGGGGCTCCTGTTCATCATAGAGGGGGACTTTGCTGAGGCCTGCTTCAACATGGTCAAGGCTCATCAGGATTTTAGATATCTTGGAATCCATTTTTTGGAATAAATTTGAAAACACATGAACTCCACTGCAATTTATAATTTTACTGAAGTTGATGTCACATGATCACATGTAAAACCACTCTGGCTCCATACGTTAGCAATGTTACTAACTTGGCCTGGTTTACCCTAAAAAAACCCAGCAGTGCACCGACCAAAGGATGCACCAACACTGATAACGGATATCAGGATCACTAACACGGACTCAAATAGATAGAGTATCGTGACAATGGTGACGCTCTATTCAATTCAATTCTATGTTTTAATACAATATAGAGTGAAATTTGCTGCATTTAAAAGATTTACTCCTGAAATGTAATTCCTGTTCATTTTGAAGATTCTTTACCAAATCGCTGGTGTACGATTTATTATTTTAGGATAAATAACAATCCAGTACATTTATACCTATGTATGTATTTGTTACTTTTTGTTTTACAAAGTTAGTAAAGCAATCTTTAATTAACTCTGATGCTGCTCACACATACAATAATTATCCCAGTCACTTCCACACAGTTACAGCTTATTAATCTAAAAATAGTATCGGATCGGTTCTCAGTATCGGCCGGTACCCAAAGACCAGGCATCGCTATCAGTATCAAAACTTAATAAGTTGGATCAATGTATCCCTACACCGCACAACACCCCCTTACTTAATGGGTTAGGTATTTGAAAGCACACAATTCACATTTCCAAACGCAAAACACAAAGTACTGACCAGCTGCTTGAAACCGTGGTAACACAGGTCCAAGTGCAGCACCGTTAGCTGGTGTTATGTCACCAGCTAACGTTGTGTCCGTCTCATCATCTCCCTCTGGAAACGCCTCTCCCTCTAGCTGTCATCGGCCTCTATGCTCTCAGGCAATTTAGTCTTTTTGCACAAATAGCAGATAACATTTCTTTTACCATATGCGGCCCATTTGATGAATGGGAAGTTACGTTGCCTACAAGGAGGTGCTCCGTGTGCCCGGGCCGGGATGACACCGAGAGCTAACCCTCCAATTAAAGTGTTTTCATTTTCCACAAAGCCGTTTCAGTTGAAACATCTCAGGCAAATGCTTAAAATAATCACACACACACACACTCTCTTCACTCCCATCCTTTTTGATATATATATTTTTTTACTTTACTGTATCGATGTGCACTGGAACGCCTGTAATTATGACTCCATATAAATCCAGATCCCACAATTACAACCAGCCCACGATGCAGTCCCACACAGACACACACTCCCATATTACACACACACACACACACACACATGCCATGTTACCACATACTGCCGCGCCGCCATGGCCTGTGCAACATCTGTTTTCTCACTCCCTGCCGGAACCTGCTCACCCTTTCAATTATAACCGCCACCTATAAAACACTCCTTTACCAAGTGGTGAGAGTTGTGTGCGCACATTTGTGTTAAAATGTTCTGCAGGTAAAAGTAGGTTAGACCAGTGACAACAACGCTGAGCAAAAGCAAAACTAGCTTGTTCGCACCTGAGGTTTAGAAGGACGGACATTGTAGGCATATAGGCGTTGAGAATTCTTCCGAGCTGAGGTGGATTTATAGATTGAGGGGGTGGTTTTGACGACGGAGGCGGAGGGCGGCGTTTTGGGCACAGTGCCCAGAAGCGTGAGGCAGGCGCCAGGCTACCAGGCCACCAGGCCACCAGGCGGTGAGGCCTGTTTCCTGCTTTATAAAAGGGGAATATTAATACACGTATCTCCCATTAAATCTGTTGCAAGCTCGCCTCACTGCAAAAATAGCAAATCCTTGCTGCTGCACGACCCGTATGCGATGCATAGCTTATCAGAATGAACTCCTCAGTCACGACGGTCCGAGTGGAGAATGGCCTGCCTCTCCACACTTAAGTGTTTTCTGTTCCTCCCCTCCTATCTTCCTCCTTTCCTCCATCCTTTCCTCCTGTATGTAGCTAACTAAAGATGACACATTTATTTATTAGCCCTAAAGAGGCACATTCCTGAGGAACGTTTGTTGCTTTTGCCAACTCTTTCATACACGTCTCTATCATCTCCACCAGTCTTCTTTTTTTTTCAGGCCCCAAACTACTGTCGTCTGTCGTCCCGGGGGCCTTTTTAACTAAGTGCATATGCCTGTGCTTTACGACTCGCCACCTCCAAACATAATAGTTTTGGAAGTAAGATCCTGGTTTATGGCTGTAGGTCTGGCGCGGTGATTATGGCAGTGCCTGGACTCATTTAGCTTGAGGGTTTGTGAGTTCCACCAGCTAAGAGCCGGGGTGTGGGCTACACATTGACAGCGGCAAAGCTGACGTGCAGCGTGCGTAGGTGAGTTGTGATGGGCCTATTATGAGTTTCCTGCCTCTCGCGCCTCTGATGATGTCTGCTGTAAGACCTAATTACACGTGCGCACAAAGACACACATGCCGGTCCTGCTCTCTGTCCCCCCACCCTTTTCAAGCAGCACCTGTTGGTCCCAAGCAAGTGATCTGTCTCTGTGTCCGTGGGAGTGGGACAGACGTATTCCCCAGAAATGCAAAAGAAATAAATACACATGCATGATGGACTATCAGTATGAATGGAAAAACAAATAGCCTTCTCTTCAAGTTCATGGGAAAGTAGTCTCCCCGTCATTTTCTTGTGCTCTTTTTCTATGAGAATAAGAAAATAGTGCACCAGCCAGGTCTAGCGGAAGGCCATGAATGCTACCTTTGTGAGTCAGCCTTGTTCTTTTTTTTAATGGTATTCTGAGATCAATTTGTTTAAATTGCCTCCATTTAACTTGCCCAAGTACAGCGGTTTGAAAGAGATTGCTATCACGGCAATTACTGAGAATGATTGGGGGCGATTCATTATGCATAAGAGGACGTGAATGTTAAATAGGGGAGCTGTGTGTGTGTGTGTGTGTGAGAGAGATGCAGGAGATAGAGTGTGGCTTAGCATGGCTGTGACCTCTACTAGAATGCTCGGGGCTGAATGTTTCTTCTAACATGGTCCAGGGTAACTGCTGGTCTCTATTGAGGCCAGGCAGAGGTTTAGTGGAAGTACGAGGAATTAACACGTGTGTCCTCCAACCTGGTGACTGTGAGCCCTGCCTGCATGTTAGACATCATGTAGTCATTCGTCAGCAAGCGGTCGATTTATTTTGAAGTCGTCCATCGAGGTAACAATGCCCGAGATGGCTGACATTGTCTCTAATGTGTCTCCTTGCGTCTGTGTCCAGTTTCACGTTTCTCCAGCCCCCGGCTGACATCCCGACTGAGCAGGAAGAGGGCGTTGTCCATCTCCCCGCTGTCAGATGCCAGCATTGACCTGCAGACCATGATCCGCACCTCACCCAACTCCCTGGTAGCCTACATCAACAACTCCCGCTCCAGCTCGGCCGCCAGCAGCTCCTATGGGCACCTTTCAGTCGGAGGGATCAGGTAATTAGACACGTGCATGCATATCTAGCAATTCTCAAACACGCACATACGCACATTTACAGGCATATACACTTTTCATCATACATAGCGGGAAAAAAAGCTTTTTATTACTAGTTTATAGTATTCAATTAAACAAATATTTGAGCTATCTTTTATATAACTTTATTTACTGGAATCCATTGATGCAGACTTAACACTGACAATAATTAGTAGTACTTTAACAAGTTATACGTTTTGAAGTACTACCCTATTTGTATCCTATTGTATCCAGTAAAGCCAAAGCCCTTAAGGGGACAGGCCCGTTTGTTAGTAGACATGATGATGTATTTGTGTGGGTGGAGAGTAAGTGGAGGGAGAATAATTCTCTTCTTCTCTGTATGTTAGCTGACGCTCTAGCAAGTTTTGTTGGCTTGTTTTTTAACAATGGCTGAATGAAATACGAGTTCCTCTGAATATGTACAGTCACTCGCTGTGAGTGGTACTTGAGAAAGTTATCATTAACCTACGGGACCAGACTGGCAGACCCTTACACGCTGACTCGATGGCCAGACGTTGGCCAACAAATGAGCTATTTACTCCTCTTTGGGTTCGGTTTAATAAAAACTGCAGTGCCCAGCTGTTTGGGGAAATTGCTTCAGATTTTCATGTTCAGTAAAAACAAATGGATTTGGGCCACAGACAAGGAAGGAGAGTCAGAAAGTACGGGGAAGACAGACTAATGCTTTGCAGGTGTTGGTCTTTTTGGGGGAATAGTTCAAAGATAAGTCCAGCCTTATCTTTGAACTATTAGCATACAAGCTATTATGCTAGTAGGACCCTGCAAGCTGATGCTACATGCTACAAGCATCCTGTTTGCATCCAATCAGCATGCCAGTGGCCTAGCACATGGTGGGTCAGTTGTAATTCTTTCAAATCTGATTCATGTTTGGATTTAGTCTTCGCCTATTAGCCACGAGACAAATGTATCCATTCCATTTACCAAAGGATAACTTCTGTTTTTCTCTTGCTCAGTCCCTCGTTCAGCTTCCCTCATCCCATCAACCCTGTGGCATACCAGCAGCTGTTGTCCCAGCAGAGGAGTCTCAACGCCTTCGGCCACACACCTCCTCTCATTCAACCATCACCGTCCTCTTTCTCTGCCCGCCAACACCCACTCACTGCTTCACCTATGACCATCTCCCACAACAGCTCCAACTCTGAAGCAAACCAGGTAGGAATGGAAGCATTTGTACCTTTCAATGTGACACTTGTATACAAATAGTGCACAGATTCAAGGGTATAGTATACACTTTCTCTTTCAATCTTTCTTACCTTATTACCATTATTCCGATACCTGAACTTGTGAATTTGCCGATACCGAGTACCGACTTGTGTGTTGAAAACACATCGCAGTTTTATTGGTGGGATGTTCCAGTGTTAAATATTGTCACATTGCTGACATTTTGCGATCGGGGAGCGAGTGAAATGTGTTGTTGTTGTTCCTGTGTAGCGTAAATGAGCTGGTAACATGATATCGGATTGCTACACAGACTCAAGGACTCGTCAATACCTGATCCAGTATTCTTGTATCCATATAATACTGGTGTTATATCGGTACCACTCCAATTGGCTCGGTTGTTTTTTCAACCGGGGAAACAGCCGTCAATAAGATTAACTCAGCAAACCTATTTAAGGAGATTTGGATAGCGATTCAGTAGTTTTGACAATCTGGGTTAAGTCTGGGATGGAAAACAATGAGACACAACATTGAAAAATAAACATGACCGAATGTTGAACTACAAGGACAAAAAAAAAGAATTTCTTTATTTAAAAATGCCCATCACAAGCTCACAGAGCCAACAGGTGACATCTTTGAATAGATACTTTTCTCCAACAGATATATTGAACTGACTAATACTGGAATCAAGCATGCCGTGGTTTAATTTGATGTCAACAAATCAACCAATTGTCCATGTAGCACTTATTCAGAACAGAGGATGAAGGCTTGCACTGTATTATATGCAGCCTAAAATTACAAGTAGTCATGAATGTATGAATGAAGTATGTTTTGTAAATTGTCTCAAGTCCGAAATATGCATGAGACTCCCTCCCAGTGCCATCTGTCTTACTTCCTACTGTCTCCCTGTTCTCTTTATCAGCGTCTGTATACACCACAGCGTAACGTAATGTAAACTTCGCACTCAGTGAATCACTCCGCCTCACACTGCTATCAACTGCCTCCAGCTCTGTGTCAGCATGCTGTCTACTTACACACACACAGTATTTGAGAGTGTATGTTTGCACCGTGTTGCTTACTCTCACACACACACACACACACACACACACACACACACAAGACACCCCCCGATTCCCACACATGCACAAACATTCGGCTCCGTTTCAGCAGTGATCAGAACCATATTTCCCTCTTGGTTTTCAGCCAACGGAATGAATCATGGAGGCCCCCAGAAATGCCGAACTGCACTGCAGCGTCTGGGTGGGATTAGGAGACCCCCCTCTTGTATTGGACCCCTTCAATGAACCTTAATATACACAGACATGCACAATCATTTATCAGCTGCTTTACGTTTGATATCTTTCCTTTCTTTTCGTCTCCATTAGAGCTTTAACAGGCCTTGTGTGTTGTCGTCTTAGAATCAAAGCCCCCCCACACACACACATCCACAATCCCCGACCCTGCCGCCTTCCCCCTCTGTACCGAGGGCAATAACTCCTCTTCTTTCATATTTCCTTGTGGCTTTGGCGATCATAAAGCAGTCTAAACTGTTTAGTCTCGACGGCGGGTCCCAGTCTGACTTATGTGCCGCTGTGGCTGGCGCAACAGGGACTCCACACATCTCTGTGTAGTCGACTAGCGAGCCAAAAAGAAATTTGCGTGGTATCTCCTTGATTCTGTTATCTGATTCCCATCTGACTGTGTGGAGTCTGTTGAGTCAATGGAATGTTTCACTTATAGATTATGAATGACTGAGTTGTTGAGAAAGTGTTTTTGGTTTCCTTTCATTTATAAGCATGAATGACAAAAGGAAGATGATTGAAAACCTCCTTTCCTGCTTCAAAATACAGTGGAAAAAAATAAACTTGTGCCTCTTCAACCCTGTCCTTCAGAATGCCAGTGGAGACCCAGCAGTGAGTAGCACAGTCAACCCATTGACCACCAAGAGGTCAAAGGTTAAGACGGAGGCAGAGGGTCCGCTGCCCATCTCACCATCTTCTCAGGTAGGACAATCACACAGTAGTGGTAAAGAATCTTGAAAACAAAAAGCAAATGCATCTTAAGTATAACTTTTCCAGGTTGCACATTCCAAACCATGATTGATTTCATGACCTTGGTATGCATAGATTGTTTTGAACTATCTTTATCACAGCTTCAGCCATTTACAGTGGAAAAATAGTCGCCTCTTTAGCTGCAATTTGGCTGTTATTGATTATAGGTGGGGAATAAGAATGCAGCTTTAATCAATGACTGAAGGTGTCACGCATTGAGATCAGGCAACAACTCATTAGGATTAAGTACCAGATAACATAAGAGAGATGCAAAACAGTACGGAATGCTTCTGTAACATCTTGACCACAGTTTCAGGTAAAAGATGCAGTCTGTGTCTGTATCTTTTTATTTTAGTCATTTATACACGTTTGTGGATGCACATATCTGTGCTGTCTGTTCTGACAACGTCCTGTCCGCTTTCTCCAGGACCACTGTGGGGGGATCTTGGACCTGAGTGAGGATCTGGATAAAGACGAGTGCAAACAGGAGCCCGAGGCCATATACGAGACCAACTGCCACTGGGAGGGCTGTACCAAGGAGTATGACACCCAGGACCAGCTTGTTCATGTGAGTGGTTTGAATGGCTCGCTCTGTTTTATTGCAGCCCATACAGCTCTTTGAGCTGTGCTGTGAAAACTGTCCAATGTTTCGTCGTGCTATTCTCGGTGCCGTCTTCCACATTATTAGTTTCCGTAGTGAAAGTAAATTCCAAACTGTGCCATCAGAAACACCGCGTTTTGTTTTTGTAAAAAGGGAAAAGTTCAAACAACTCTCCTGCTCCTCATTAAATCCATGCCGATTGAGCCCGGTCAGAAAGCTGACCAGTAACTGATCCTTTCCTGTTGGGTTGACACGCGCAACGTTAATGAGCCTGCCGGCTCTCGCCACATTCAAGCCCAAGCCCTGCAGCTGTGCCCCCACGTCCAACCCGCCAACCCCTCAGCCCCACGACCCCTAACCCCTAACCCCTTACTCTTACCAACACCCCAACCCCCCATCCCCCCATCCCTGAAGCCCAGAGGGCCGGCCATAAATCCATCGTCATGCCAGAAGCTCTGGAGTTACGGAACCTCACGCTCCCCCTCTTTTCCAGTCACGTCAGAGCGGTGGGCATGTGTCAGGTCCGCAGACGGGTGGGTAGTGGTGGGGAACGGGTTGCCATGGGCTGCTGCAAGTCAGGACCAGAGTTACCTTTAAGAACCTTTGCCCAAACCTCAGCTCCCAAGCCAACTCTGTGAGAGCTTGCCAGGATTAGTGAGTAGGCCAGCAGAGGATCGCTGGTTTGATCTTGGACAATGTGAGGCCAACACATTTTTAAATCCTCACAGGACAATGGGTTGTTTTTTTTAAAGGCCTCTGCTTTCTATCAACTTTTAAAAAAAAAAGAAATCTAGGTTTGAATAGCCATTTTTTCTGAAAAAAAACCTCCTGACAGCATCTCCCTAAGCACACCCAGGGTTTCACACAAGGTTAATAAAACCACACACACACCTACGGGTTTTTCTGGCTTCTGCTTAACCAAAGTAATGCCGTGTCAAGAGCCCCCAAATGACGGATTCACAGCAGTGTGTAACCTGAAGATAGAGGCCTCCGCTCATTTCCATTCCTCATCCTTCACCCAAAATAGATCTCAGCAGAATCGACAACCAGCTTTTGCTCTGGTGGAGAAGTGGCCACATAAGTGGAGCGTTGTGGGCCTGGATGTCCTCAGGAAATGAAGTGGTTCCTCTGGGTGTGTGGATATGTGCGTGTGGTGCACGGGATGAGGGTTTTTTAAGTGTGTCTGTTCAGAACCGGGTGCGTATGTGTGTAACGGTGGTTTGTCTGCAATGTAAGTCTTTTGAGTTTGATAAAAACCTGTTGTATCAGAGGGCATAATTAAGATAACTGAAGGTACACTGGCGCATTGCACACATTGTAGTTGGAGTAACTGACGGCCTCCTGCTCCATAAATTATTCATTTTAACAGGACAAAAAAAGGTCTGTAATTTGCAGTGAAGATGGAACATTTAAAAGAGAATTCCCTGAGATTTCACATTTAGGTTTGCGATGTAATTTGTCTGAAATTACTTCACAAGCTAGTACAAAAGTTTAAAATGTAAGCATCGCACAGGAAACTTTGTGTGTCCCTCACTGACTTCCTGATCCATTAAAAGTAAGGGGAATGGAAGATAAAAACAAGTCGGTTACTCTCTTCCTGATCCCTTTTACTGGGATCTGAGGAAGTTCCTCACACACACACACACACACATAGAGAGAGACACACAGAGCCTGAAAAAACAAAACAAGCTTTTATAGTTTTTGTTTCCTGTTGACAAATGCATAATAACTGTCAGCCATAATGGATGGCATTGTCACCCACAGTGTGTGTGTGTGTGTGTGTATGTGTGTGTGTGTGTGTGTGTGTGTGTGTGTGAGGATGCACAAATGAAAGAGCGAGACTCTTCTGGTGGGAAAAAGACAAGAATTTGCTGTCTCGTTTTAATTAATACACACACATGCTCACAAACACTTGTCACCATTTTGATAACTTATCTCAACGTCTGTATCGCAGGCGTATGTGATGCTACGGTGTGGAGATTTACTTGAATTCAAATTGTCTCCTCAGCACATCAACAATGATCACATCCACGGTGAGAAGAAGGAGTTTGTGTGCCGCTGGGAGGAGTGTTCACGGGAGCAGAAGCCCTTCAAGGCTCAGTACATGCTGGTGGTCCACATGAGGCGTCACACAGGGGAGAAGCCGCATAAATGCACAGTAAGTACCTCGTATCCCTGCAAAATGCTGCGGTGATATGTTAGCAACTAGCTGCTTAACTTACTGTTCATCTGACTCACTGATTGGCTGCTGCATTTAAAAGCGAACTCTAGTAATTTAGTGTTAACTTTTCTTTGAAATTGGGGGACATGCCAGAGACCGAATTTAAAAAGGAATTGTCAAAATCAAAGCAGCTGAGGCCGAAATATCCTGACTTTTAGTCAAAAGCACTGGATCCTACATTTCCCATAATGCAACCATGTATCTTTTGATAGAACCTCCCTACCTAAACTTCCCACGCTCCCAATTTATAATGCAGGCTTTTGTCTTTGAGCAAAAGCTGACATACCTTGATGACATCACAATGACATCATTCAGGTTATTTTGTGAGACTTAAAAAAGCTTCTCCAGAGCAACAATAGACATTAATCAACTATCTTTATTGTCTGAGTCTGCAAAACCCCCTTACAAAAATAGATTTATGTGTGCTTATTGTTGATATCATTTTAAAAAATGTCCGGTGATATGATTTTAATATATGGCTTTTTTATAAGTGCTTTATAAATGCTGGGTCATTAAAGACCTGGGGTATGCAGGATTGTTTGAAAAGACACCCATGCATTTCAGGCTTAACTGTCTGCTTAACTGGTTGGCCAACCACTGGAAGTAGAACGCACTCACTAGCAGCCCTACAGTCTCTATGCTTTAACCCTTGCCTTTGCCCAAAGAACATGTTCTTGTGATTTTCTTTGTGCTTAGAATCCGTGATATTTTCCAAATCATGAGGGTTTTATTGAAGCCTTCATTTGCTGTGTGAAGATCAAATGGAGGGCATGTTTGCTCGGCTTCAAAGCTTGCTCTTGTGAATGCATTAAAACAGATGACTTGTGAAGGAGAGAGTGAAGAAAGCTGATTGACAGCGTGGGCGTGTAATTAAAATCTGCAGACAAGCAGGGGGCCGTGGGTTCTTATTAAGACCAGGCTGTGTATTCTCTGCACAAGTCCCACGTGCATCTTCTCACAACACTCTAACTCCCCTTTAGTCTCGTCTTTAATGGAGAATCTTCTGACTTTTATATCCGATATCTGCGCTCGTCTAGTTTGATTCTCTTTTAATTTCAAAGCCAATTATGTTCACAATGACTGCTCAGAAGGAATACCAAATTACAGCTTGTACAGCACAAGTGAACACAAAGGCTAAACACAGACTTCTCTTTGTCTCAACAAAGCACAGCAGCCAAAGAGCTCTACCGCACTTCACACTCAGTTTAGATATGTCGCATAATAGCCCTTTTTACCAAACTGTAGCACTGCTTTGCTTTGTGTGGCATGCCACAGTAGGCGGGCACGAGTCAAAGAGTAGATTACATTTAAAAACTGAAACGCACCGAGCTTTTTTTCTTTGTCGTTTTTTTTCTCGTATATTTTTTTTGTTTTTCTCCTGCCAGCTGCAGACAAAACAGCACAGCACTCATGCATTCCATCTCACTGTCTGTCCGTCTATCTCCATCTCTCTGCAGTTTGAAGGCTGCGCGAAAGCTTACTCCCGCCTGGAAAACCTCAAGACCCACCTCAGGTCTCACACAGGGGAGAAGCCCTATGTGTGTGAACACGAAGGCTGCAACAAGGCCTTCTCCAACGCCTCAGACCGGGCCAAGCACCAGAACCGCACACACTCTAATGAGGTTTGTTCACGCATCGATCAGCTGACTTATTCAGTGGCATTTCATGCATTTGACCCACATTCGGCTTCAAGCTTAGTGTAGTGGGAATTATGCAAAACTCTGGGGTGCCATCATGAAACCAAACAAATATTCAAAAACATATTATGCTCAAAGGAGAACATATGTATGCTGTAACAGACCAAATAAAAATATAATTGAATTTTAGTTGATCTTTAAATCCCTCTCGGCAGAAACCATATGTGTGTAAGATTCCGGGCTGTACCAAGCGCTACACGGACCCCAGCTCTCTCAGGAAGCATGTTAAGACAGTCCACGGACCCGATGCCCACGTCACCAAGAAACAACGAAGCGACGCACCTCCGAGACCGCAGCCTCCCAAAGGCAACGGGGAGAACGAAGCCAATTCTAAGATCGGTACAAGAGTCGCGGACGGCAAGATTGAGGCCAACAGCACCTCTAGAGGAGTGGAAGACTGCCTACAAGTCAAATCTATCAAGACCGAGAACTCTATGGTGGGTCCCGATCACATGCATTTAAAAAAAGCCATCCCACACAAATCTCTCTTTGAGTTCATAAAATATTTGTGTGCGAGAAATTGATTGTTTTTATATAAACTTTGGAGTTTGATTGAATGCATTGTGGAGGAAATGTACCACTTTGTGCACACCAAAAGAACAGTGTCGCCTGTTAATATAACAGGTGCATATAATTGTATGTTAGGACACAATTCTTTTCCTGATTTTCACTTCCAACTACTAACATTGCTCTGAGGTTAAATGTTTACTGCTGGTACTGCCTGCATCCTTCCTAACTCACCTCTCTGGTTGTTGCTTGAACTTGCTTCTCTCACGTTAACCTTTCTAATGGACAGGCATCACTGAGGTGAGCACTTAAACTCTCTCTGACTGGTCGCAACTCAGCATGGGAAGATGTGTGAATGTTTCGTGCTACATCGGTGCATTCTTACGTGATGTAAAATGTTCTTTTTGCATGATTATTCATTTTCACAGATGTAAAACATGTGTGTTTGTATATGGTATACATACACATGCATGTATGGAGACATAAGACTATATTTTTCTGTCCACAAGATTTCTGGCAGTAGCCTCTGTGGTCGGCCGATGATAAAAGTCGTTGTCACATTAATATGCAGAGGCTGGGACTGTTTTAGCATGTGTGTTGAACAAATAGTGCCAGCATCAAGCTGTGATCAAGACTTTAGTTCATTTTCGTCCAGTTTGAATTACTATCACTGCTGGATTGTGGCTCACAGAACTCATCTATTATCCACTTGTTTTCTTGTTGTAAATAAATCAAATTCATGTATGATTAATGAGATATGGAGCTATAGACCCACATTAGTTATTGAGACACCATTACAATCAGAATGTCTTATATGTGGTGATTGTTTAATATTGAAGAATTTAATGGAGTTCTCTGAACTTGGCATGTCACTATAGCTTTTATTATTTCCCTCTTTTATTTTTCAATTTAATTTCTTATTTATTAGTTTACAATGTAGCTCTGTCATTTCAAATAAAGCTCCTATAGTTTGATACATTCCACTTACATCAAATTCCTCCCTGCTGTCCTCAACCAGACGTATCAGTCCAGCCCTGGTGGCCACTCGTCATGTAGCAGTGAGCCGTCACCTCTCAGCAGCGCCAACAACAACGACAGTGGAGTAGAGATGGCCTTGCACAGCGGGGGCAGCTTCGGGGACCTCAGCGCACAGGACGATTGCCCCATGGTTGACTCCACTGTTACCGCTGGGGGACAGCAGGCTGGGATGGGGCTTCAGTTGAGGAAAGCTGTGGGTCATGGTGGCGCGGTCACCATCAAGCTGGAGAACATCAAGAATGAAAGGCTGAAGACAGTGAGGGACTCCTGCCCCTGGGTCAACTCTGCACCACAGCCACCGCAGGGCCAACGCAACAGCATGAAGCTGCCTCCCATACCTGCAGTCGGTAAGTGTGGGTTGAGGAAATCTGTGTGCTATAGTATTTTAAGTCCTGTGAGGGTGGATGAGGGTGCAAGATGGCTGAATCACATCATGTCTACATGTAGAGTGAGTCCAATAGCCATATACATAAATGCTTAGTCTATAACTGTAAATAATTTGAACAATTGAATTTGAACAATTGTAAATGAGTTGGTGTCATTATGTAATAATGTCCTTTGTATCTGCCAGGTTCCCTGCTGGAGAGCTCCAACATGATCAGTAACTTGAGCGGTTCGTACCCTGGCCAACGCATGGGTGACCTGTCTTCATCTGAAATAACACTGCTGAACCAGCTGAATGAGCGCCGTGACAGCACCACCAGCACCATCAGCTCAGCTTACACCATGAGCCGGCGCTCCTCCGGCATTTCACCCTGCTACTCCAGCCGCCGCTCCAGTGAGGCGTCCCAGTTTGGTGCTTACCGCCACAACAATATCAGTTCGGCTGACTCCTATGACCCGATCTCCACTGATCTGTCTCGCCGCTCCAGCGAGGCTAGCCACTGTGGAGGTGGTGGTGTCAGTGGAGGAGGTGGAGGAGGTCTCCCCAGTGTCCTTAGTCTGACACCAGCTCAGCATTATCGACTTAAGGCAAAGTATGCTGCTGCCATTGGTGGAGCTCCACCTACTCCTCTCCCAAATATGGATCGAATGAGCCTAAGGACACGTATGGCACTCTACAGTGACTCCCAGGAAGGCATGTCGCACTCATTCCATCAGCCACACCCCGGAACTGTGCCACGGCGATGCAGTGATATAGGATATGGCACGCGGAGCATGATGCCCCATGAGGTACCCACCAACCTTCCACGTCGTGCCAGTGATCCAGTGAGTCGTCCCACTCTGGACCCTCTGTCCTTTCCAAGGGTTCAGCGCTATAACAGCATGAACAGCATGAACCCCATGAATGGTCCGTCAGCTGAACGCCACCAGACCCTGGCTATGCAGGGCTACACTCGCTCTGATGGCAGCCTGCAACGCTACCCATTTGCCCCCAGACCACCCAGCATTTCTGAGAATGTAGCCATGGAAAACATGGCAGTGGATGGTATGATGATTGGAGGGGAGCAGGGTGGAGAGGATGACATGGTGCTTCCAGATGATGTGGTGCAATACCTTAGGTCCCAGAATTCTGGCCCTTCAGGTCACAACTTGGGGCAAGTGGATTACCATTCCAACAATCAGACTAAGGGCTATCAGACAGGCATGGCCCCACCAGCATCATTTTATTCTCAGAGGAGGATGGCCATGGCGGATGTCACCATGACTCAGTCTGGTCAGGACATGCAATCCTGCCAGATGGGTCCCGGTGGCTCCCATCAGTCCTTCTCATCACCACCGGGCAATGTGAACAAGACTAACATGCCAGTGCAATGGAACGAGGTGAGCTCAGGCACTGTGGATACCACAAACAAGCTCTCCAAACAACTACAGCATCCTCTGAGAGGGAACCTAGCTGTTGTTCAGCAGAGGCATAATTTTGGATCTTTCCAGGGACAAGGTCAAGGCCTGGGTAGCAATCAGCAAGTAGTGCCTATGAGTCAGAATATGTCTATGCAGGGGTATGCGAACCAAAACAGCCAGAGGCTGATGAACATCTCCCACCAGCAGCATCAGCAACAGAGGCAATGCAACAGTGCAAACTTTAGTGAGCAAATGAGTCCTCAGCAAGGGTTTGGCCAAGAGGCAATCCCAAATTCTATATCTGGGAGCACTAGCGTGAGACCTACCCGGAACAATATGGCAGTTCCAGAACTGCAAAGTTGCAAAGCAAGGACACAGGCTGATGGGTATTGTCATGTGAACCAAGTGGATCAGCAGCACAATTACAGTGTTGTCTCTCAGCAGCCCAATGTCCATAATGGAGGCAGAGGAATGTTACAACCCAGGCCTCCCATAGAGCCCAAGTCTATTGCCAGACAACAGACTGGGTCTAGCATGATGCAACCAAACCGAATACCCAAGTCATCTGATTTGAACCCCAGTTGTGGTACTGACACGTCAGAGGCGAGCCCAAAGAGGCCCAGTGGCTCAGCAGCCCACAACAGCAGCTCTGCAAATCCAAACTCTGCTGTGCTCTACACGGGTCAGATTCATATGTTTGAGCCAGCTTTAATCAGCTTTGATGCCCCCATGTCCCCCAGTGCTAGCCCGGCTCCTGCTAGCAACACCACTGCTGCAGCCAACATGGCCTCACCAGGAGTCAACCACGTCTCCAGCAGTACTGTGGATTCTTCCACTAGCGGATCCGGTGGTACAGAGCATGCCCAGATTGACTTTGACACCATGCTAGATGATGGGGACCACTCCAGCCTAATGTCGGGCACCCTGAGTCCTGGCCTCCTGCAGAGCCTCTCCCAGAGTTCCTCACGTCTCACCACCCCCCGCAACTCTGTCACCCTTGCGTCTGTACCGGCAGGGATTGGCAACATGGCCATCGGTGACATGAACTCTATGCTCACAGCCTTGGCTGAAGAAAGCAAGTTCCTCAACATGATAAGCTGAGAGCAATCAAACACCTCATCATCCATCCAGTCTTAACTCTTTCTACATCAGGAATATATGGACTACACAAAGCACTGATTGAATAATGCAATACTGGCTATTTCAGACATTGTTTTCTTCACTGTCCATAATAATATGCTCGTCTTGTAATATTCGCTTGAGATTATATGTTACTTTGAAAAAAAATAATATTAAGTATAGCTAGGCTTTAGGACCATTTCTATCATTATGTGTTAAAAAGCCATACATTTTACCTTCAAATATATGGGTATATAAATGCATCTACAAACAATTGCCATTCAGTATTTGCTGGTGTAATAGCCCTTTACAAAGTGGTGCACTGAAAGCAGTTCACATCAACATCTGAGTACGACAGGAAAACAGAGTTACCAGGAAATGGACATGTAGATAATCTTTTCTCATAAAGACTTGTATGTGTATAGATTATACTGTATGGTACTTGCTTTAAGTTATGCTATAGACTTTTAATGTTTAAACTAGGGCTGTCAAAGGTAAAGTAACATATGGACTCCTACTATATGTTCGCAACGGATAATTAAATAATTTTTTAATGACATCAGTTCTTTTTTTTTGTTTTTTTCTTTGTGCTAACCACGTGGATTGCAAAGGAATCTTCTCACAAGACGGAGCGATAGTTTGTTACGATATGTGAGATAAGTGAAGAGTCTGCAGTGATAACCCGACACAATGAAAATGAATGAGAAAGCTGAATTTGTTTGTGACATGGTTTATAACTTGATCACATGGCTCAGAAGGACATACATAGTCATTTATGTCATTTTTTACGCAGGTAAATTATCACAGACCTACAGTTTATTCAGCTTTTCCCTTCACCACCACACATGCAGGTATTTAAAGCGCTGAGGTTAATGAACAGCACCCATAAAGAAAATATACATGTAGAAGTTGATACAAAAATACATGTATTTATGCACTTAATTTAATCTTGCAGCATAACAAAATGGCAAAGAAGGGCCGATACAATGACCTGTTTTTGTATTGCTGAGTTTCAATTACACATAGATTTTGAAATGAAGGCTGAGAACGATTCTGAGCAAATTTTGTTTTCATTAAACATTTTAAATGACCTTTCATGAAATTCAATGCGTAGTTTATACCCTTCAACCAGGAAGTTAGGACTTATTGTGAGTCACAAGAATAAGCATTTGACAGCCCTAGTTTGAACACGTGGTTGTACAACATGACGATCCACAGATATTAAGTGCTTTTTGATCATGGTCTGAGCTCTTGGGGATGGCACTGTAAAATCAGATTTCCTTCTTTGCCCTCTGGATCAGAGGCATTAACTCTCAGTGGTCCCATCTCACAAGGGTAGATGATTGAACAGGACAAGGATATGCCTCTGTGTTAGTCTATCAGGGCATATGAACCCCTGTGTCTGAAGAGTATTCTCTAAAAGAATATACAAGTACCTCTGTGTGTTCTCAGTAGTGATCCAATCCTAATTAACACATTCATACCACCCCCCTTCACTGCACCACATGCTTCCCCTGGGCTCTGGATGAACTGCAGAGAGTCCAGGAAGGGACACAGACTTTGATAAAGTAATCCTGTTTCGGACAGGATTGTGGAACTCGCCCTGCAAATTCCTCAGTTTTATCATGTTTACTGAATTTCTAAGTAGCCTTTAAAATGTTTGTGTGTATGCTACCATTCACGTTTACTATGCTCTGTTTGTGTGAGTGTGTGTGTGTGAGAGTGTGTGTGTGTATGTGTGTGTGTGTGTGTGTGTATATAGCTTTTGTACATTTCAAATAAACTATCTCCTTTTTTTCTGTTTAAAACCCTGTGTTGTGTCGTCTTTGATATAGCACGCTCTGTGGCCCCTGGAGGCCTCGTGGGAGTAGGGCCAGTGTGAAATCACATGTGGCATGTTCTCAGACCACTGTCGAGTCCAGCTGTAAGGGCTAACACCAGTATACTCACTGTAGCCATATGTATGAAGATGAAACACGTAAAGAGGATTCTGAGCTCCAGATTTCAATGAAATCAATCACCAGATATTAATGAAAACATGGTCCTTATACTGCGTGGGGCCTACACAATAATCTAACGTTTGAAAAAAGAAGCACAAACTAATCCATATATAAAAAGTATAATTATTATTTTTCATACTTGTGACTAGTAATTGTGGCTGATGTGTGATCAATAACTGGCAGTTGTTGGATTGGCATTGTCATTAAACATCTTTGAATTGGCAATAACTGGCTCCTTGGTGGCAATGGCAACAACACAACATTGATATATAACTACATTTAAATGGCAAACTTGTTATTATTGACATGACTAGTAGCAACGGGGCAACATTATCATTCCTTTGGAGTCGTGTTTTAGCCGCCTGATGAATGTGAGCACAATATTCTCTCTTTTAGCTGTTTTTGGTCTCTACCAAGTCCTGAGGGAATGGGAAAGGTGTCTGGCTGCTAAATGCTAGTGTCTGACTCTGTCTGTTGGCTGATGAGCAGGTAGCTTTAAATTCAACAAATAATTCAGTTCATCAATAGAAGCGACCCCTTTAACACGGTCACAGTTTCGTAGTTTAAAAGCATCAGTTGATGTAATGTAAGAAATTGTTATTATTTTTATTATTAAAATAACCACAGCGGCTTTTATGGAAATGTTCGACCTTTTGGGAAATTTGCTTTGGTAGACTGTCAAAAGACACCTAAAGGAAAGGCTTTCCTTTAGCTAACTAAAGAAGAATGCTTGGGTTTCTCAGCCAGGCTCATGCAGTCACATTGTGGAGTCTGTAAATAGTTCAGCACCAAAGCAGTACGATCACAGCTGGACATTTTTACACTCCACACTTCACAGACAGGTCTGAGATTGATATTTATCTTGTCCTCTAATGGTCTCTAATGTCTTTAGACTATTCCTGACTATAACAAGTCATCAAACAGACCATGACGATTTTTGGGGAAATGGTAACGACGCCTCACAATTTATACTGGTTTATAACTTTATTATTTACATTATGATGACTTTCTTTTCTACAAGTTTTACTTTCATCTCTACCTACATTTCATATAAAATGCTGCGTTAAGTAATGATTTGCAGCATCAATGATGCTGTGTCGTTCTACTTTTGCTCAATTCAGGTTTTGTTTTCAGGTCCTCTGAAATGTTCTTGCAGAGTTCTGAGTATATGAATTGAGTCGAGCGGACAACATCATGAGAGGCGACAGCGTTCAGACAGAATGTAAATAAATTCCATATTTAACCTGATTTATCCAAACAGCTTTATTGGGGGATAAACCAAAGAAAGATTTGAAAACAATTCCTCCAACTGTCTGTTTGCAGAGCTGTATTTTACTGTTGCTGTCAAAAGAAAAACACCTTTAACATCGGTTCATTTCACATACGCAGTATATAACTGCTTCACTGACGGGGTGTCAAATGAAACCAATTTGCACACACCTTCCTCTTGTCCCAGAGTCAGGTCTCTTTAGATTGCTCTTTGATAACTGCAGTGCATATGTTTCAATAATAGAGGAGGAACATTTGTGATGCTTTGAAGCCCTGTCTCGCCTCTCCATACATCTGCGTATCTTTCTTGATGCTCTGCTATTAAAAAGATAATGTACTACATGTGGTAGTTGTGCAATCTATTCTTGATTCTTCATTCAAAAAGGTGAAAAGGAACACTCCTTAGGCACAAAATGCACACGGAGCAGTTTCTAAAGTTAGATGGCATGTTGTCCAAAATGAACAGTGGCAGGCCGACCCTGAAGAAATGGCTCTGAGAGCAACATAAAACAGGAAGGAAGACAGAGGAGAAGAGGTGGCACAAGAAAAGGCAAAAGGAGAGGAAAAATCAAGAGAGAAAGAGAGAGCTACTGTCAAGTTGAACAGAGCAAAGCTAGTAGCAGGAGAGAGACTAGAGATAAGGGAAGGGGATGGGTATAAGAAAAGATGCTAGAGCGCTAAAAGAAAGAGAACAAACCACTTTTAATTTGACAGCAAATGCAGCTGGGGACTGGTTAGAAGTGGAGCCCACTGATTGCGTTTGCCACTGGAATTCCTTATTCTCTTAGAGAGAGGATGGGAGAAAAATAGCCCCAGGGTAAGGGTCTCACCAGAGAGGAGAACAAGAGGTTAGTGAGGCAGAAATGGATGATTAGACAAAGCACACAGATGAGGAGAGATGGTGTGCTCTGAGGCACTCGGCTTCATACGTGAAACAGGGCACAGACATACGGTACAGTGTATCCATATGTAATCACCCTGATTCCTTGACTATGTTTAAACTTTAAAGGTTCTGTACACAGGAAATACAGCATTATTATGGCAGCAAACAAGTATTTTCTAATGTCTCTCTGTGTTGTAATCCAAGCTTCTCTGTGTTTTTGCAACAAGCTACAAGCAGCATGCTATGGCCTTATAAATGGTATTGCTCTAAAGTTAGCAAATAAGTGCCTGTTCATACAGCTAGCAGACACAGAACACTCATTTGGAATCGTGTTTCTAGCAACTTGATGAATAGAGATCCAATATTTGCAGGTTTTTGGTCTCCACCAACTTCTGAGAAAAATACGTCTCTTTAGTTGCTAAATGCTAAACCAAACCACCAGGAAGACTTGTTGAAATTGTTTGCTTCTGCAATCTATGGAATGCTTTGAAAGTCTAGGTTTCTGTGCTAAAAATGTGTTTCTTAGAACCGTTTATTGCCAATGTATTTTTCAGATACAAGGAATTTGTCATGGCGGGTGGTGATTACATTAGACAATAACATTAAACAATAGTATTAAACAAACAACAATCAACAGTGCAAGAAATAGAAACATATTAAAATTTACAATAGAATTTAAAAGAATATAAAATAAAGTGCACAACAACAGATAACAGGACTGTAAACAAGTGTAGTGTAAGCGTAATGTAGAAGTGTAGAATATGAAGGGATGGAGCGGGGAGTAGTAGGGAGGGGAGGAAATTGTCCTGAAAAGCAAAACTACTTGGTTAACGTCATGGTTTGTGTTAGAATAATAACAAACAATATTACAACTGTACATCACGTAAATAGATAACACCCATCCATATCTGACTTATACGTAATGTTAACAAGGTGACATAGCGAGTGTAAAGTCAACATTTACATTTGGTTTCACGAGGGAAAAGAGGTCCCCTGGGTGAGTCCCGTGATTGTGAGACCCATCCACTTCCCATCCCACCCACTTGCTATAATTGTTTCAATAGCGCTTCATAGGCGACGTCTCTTGCTGTGCGGGGTGCTCCGAATGCAATAATGTCCACATACAACACATCCGTGGTCTGCAGAAACGCACAGCGCCGACATTATTTCCTGGCGACTGGGCAGAAATGCCCCACTACTGTATGCTACTAGTTGCTAATATTGTCTGTCTAACATTTGGTGCTAGTAAGTAGTGTGGAGGTGATTATTTAGAGCTTTCTCACACAATAAACGCTGCTTGATGACACTTAGCTAAAAGAGGCAAAAGAACAACAACAGAAAACTCTACAGGGCTGCAGAGTTGGTTGATAATTCTCTTGTGCTTTGTCACTATGAGCAACACTTTCCACATTACACAGAACATATTGATAAGCGCAGCTTCAAATGAATATTCAGCTAATATTTAAAGAATTTGACACAAAAAATGTCAGTAGTAAAGACCTTCAGTCACCCAGTCTTATCTTGAATTATTTGTGATCATATTCCGACCGAGTCAGCACTACTTCAAGATTAGAATGAATATGTAATATTACAATAGTTCCTTTGAATGCACTTCCCATTTAAAGCTGCACAATCATGCATTACTTATTGTTAACCAAGGTCTCAGAAATGTCGAGAGGCGGGCGAAGGGAAGCATCCAATCTCTATCAGAGGAATCCCTTTCTACTGGCTCAGCTGTTGGCAAACATCTCACTGCAGGGCTGCTGCCCATTAAGTATCAGGCATTCTGACGAAGTCAGCTGTTGTTGGTGACATTCGCACCCCGCACCTCGTATCCCAGACAAAACAACAGGCATCAGAGGGGCAGGGGGTCAGTGGATGAAAGACTGCTATCCTCAGCTGACCCACAATGGAACAAATGCAAGCTTCAACGCTTTAAAACAGATTCTCAGACACAGTAATGTGCTCATAGCTTTAAAGTGTAAGTAATAGGATATTCATGGGCCCACAGCACCATACAATCTGCATAGTGCTAAAAAGGTTATTGATTTGAAACAATGACACAGCAATTACTTTTCTGGGGAAAAATTGCTTTAAAGTTTACAATCCTGCAATAAAGTAATGTTCTTGAAAATACCTTTGTATTACAGTATCATGAAATAGTGCCTCCTTACTGTATGTATCTTATTTGTCTCACTTTAGTTACACTAGCTGCATGACTCTAGGACGGCAATGTTGGTTGGACCCATTGACTGTATAAAACATGGACTTAGTCGCAGTGACTTCACCTGTAGGTTTCTGAAGAGCCAAAGTGAAGCTCAAAGTGGGTGGCTCTGGCTGTCGCCACTTTGTTTTCTGGCAACCAGGAGTGATCGTATTTAGACAAGAGGGTGGAGTCGGGAAATAGCGAGCCTTAGGCCATGTCCACACTACTCCTTTTTCGTTTTAAAACAGTTTTAAAACGAAAACGATATCCGTCCACACGGTGTTTCAGCATCGTTTTCGAATTGATCTCCGTCCAGACTAAAACGCCTGAAAACAAATATCACGTGACTATTCATGTACACTGCGCATGTGCGTGGGTGCCGATGTAAACAGGAAGTAGATTGGTTGTTTAGTTAAAATACGACAAAATAAAGTAGTCTTTAATAATGAAGGGTCGTGTTTGATACTTAAAATCTTCTCTAAAATCTTCCTCTAGGTTTAAAAGTTTTATTTTTTTTAACGTTAGTTACAACGCTGCGGTTCTTGCTCTCTCTCTCTCACATATCAAATTTACTCTAAAATCAACACTTACACATAAAAGTTTACTAGATTATGGTCCATAAATGTGGTCAACACTCGTTTCCTCAGTTTCGTTGTTGTCTGTTCTCACTCTACTGGTGGCTTAACTATCTGTCATACTGGAGAGCAATTACTCTTTTGTTTCTTTTACATTCTATCTGCCGAATTACATTACAGTCATTTAGCAGACGCTTTTTATCCAAAGCGACTTACAATTCAGGTTCTATCACAATTCTACACCGTAGGCACAGCTACTGCTATCCATATCGCCACAGTCACAAATTCACAATAGTTGTTCAGAACAAAATAAGCATTAATTAAGGACAGGAAAATCCTCCGCTTTGTGTCCATCACCCTCCCTGAAGCCGCTAACCGTGACTTCAGACGGCCGCTCCGCAGGTCTGATAACGCCGCTGGTCACGCCGTTCACTAATCGCTCCAATAACAGCTGCTTCCTCCGTAATAATGCAGACTTTAACTGAACAACAGCTGTTAGTAAAGACAAAAAGATCAGCATCGCCTGTAATCAGTTGTCCATGTTAAATTAACCTGGTAGTCGATTGGTATTCAATGTTGTTGTTTATGATTTCCGGGTAACGGTCACGTGATAGACATGTGACGAATCAGGGAAGGACACGTCATGACTGCTAAGAACCAATCAAGTAGCGAACGCGGGTGTGGGCTTCATCGTTTTCAAACGTATCCGTCTTCCGGAGCATTTTTAAACGTATCCGTTTTCGTTGCTCGAAAACACTGCCGTAGTGCGGACGCTCAGTGTAAATATAGCAAAACATATGCGTTGTAAAATGGAAACAGAGTAGTGTGGACGTGGCCTTAGTGGAGACAGGCCCCGTTAGCATTACGAACGCTAAAGTTATCAGCTAACGCTAGCGCTAGCTTGGTTAGCAAGGTGCATCCATAATTCATGTTAACATATTGATTTGGTTACTAATTTTGGCTAAAGAAAAACTGGTTTGTTTAGAATGGACCTTCCGGGAAAAATGAACAGCCGACTCCTCAGTGCCCTTTAGTACAACAAGCTAAGCTGCCAAGCCAGGTATGGTGAGCGCAGACACAATACCTGCTAATTAAGGCCAACACGTTATATAAATGAAGTTAAAGTGGAAATTCAGGAAGACTATCTTTACACTCCTTTTTATTCATAATCACTCAGCCTCTCTCTCCCTGTGTTTACTCCGTCAGCAGTTGGTTCACTTTCAGTTAACCAACCAGGTTCTGAACGGTTTCCTTAAGCCAATCACATCGTTGCTGTCAAACTTTAAAAAGTGTTGTCCTCTCTTCTGCTTTCAGTTGTCATTTCAGCTCATATCGGATGTGACCCTCCTCCACCCCAGTCACCTCCAGTCAGCATCACAGTCATGCTCCTCATCCATCAGCGGATTGCAGCAACTCCCTTCACCACCATCACCACCAGTGTCTATTCTCCAGGGGGATCGTGCCTTACCTGACCTCAGCATCACCCCTCTATTATCCTACTTCATGAGTCCAATCGCCACACACTTTGCACTATTCATTTCTTATGCATGTGTAATAAATTAGTGTTAAATTATAATGAAGTCTCTCCAGATTTTAATAAAATAATACCAGAATTTCACTCGCTGAAAAAACTGGAGCAAAAACGTGTTGAATTAATCAAATAATCAATTTGTTTGTCATTAGAAATTGTACAAGGCACAACTGCAATGCCATCTAGTGTTCTGTCAGATCTGTATATAATACGTTAGAAAAGAGTCGAATGGAACTGTACAATAAAGTTATTCAAGGTTTTTGAGTTTCAGTGAAACAAGGATGTTACAGTTCATGATATCCTGTTAGAAACTGATGCGGATACAGAAATCAACCAGACCATCATCCAACAACTGCACATTATTGCAACATGCCCTGCATACGAATAATCACACAGCAAGTCACATTATGTCACACACACATGTCGAGAGGTCAAGTTCAATATGCATAACTTTAAGCCTTAAAATCACCCGTTCAGTCGTCATGAACAGGGATATTAGCCATAGAGACCAAAAAGGGTTTTTGTACCAGGCTGTAAACATATTTCTGCTGTAAAGTTTTAACATGGGGTCTATGGGGTTTGACTCCCTTTTGGAGCCAGCCTCAAGTAGCCATTCGATTTTTGGCACTTTCACATTCTTCATATTTCAGCTCCAGAGGTTGCCATTGGAGGTTTGATCACACTGACCTTCCGTTATTCCCATATTCGATGGATTGCCAAGAAATTTGGTACGGATTTTCAAGGTCCCTCGAGAATGAATCCGAATTACTTTGGCGATCACCTGCCTTTTTGTTAAGTTTTCCCTTATCCTGTGAAATCTCTTGACATCTACTGGATGCATTTGGCACATAATCCTGTTCAGACATTCATGGTTCCTGAATGATAAACTCTAACAACTTTGGTGGGGCCCTGTCTTTTCAAACAGCCCCATCAGCAGGTTTACAGATATTCATGTTTGCCAAAGGATGAATTGTAATAGCTTTGGGGATCCCCTTACTTTTCATCATGTGCCATCATCAGGTCAAATGTTCAACTTGTCCAATACTTTGGCATAAGACTAAATCTACTTGAAAAAAACTTACACAACTGAAAAATGACATCCCAGTCAGAGTCAGCGATCCAGTGATTAGGGCTAATGAGTACTAAACTTAGCGCATTTCTTTTCTTCTCTTTTTGATGTAACTTCATTCGTTCATCTATTTCAGTAATCCATTAGGTCCCCTAAGTATTCTTTACTACTTAAGTGAGAATTTAGTTTCTTAGCAGTTCACCAGTTCCCAGCGGTGTGTGAACAGTAGTTCATTGTTTGATTAGACCAGCTGTTATTGACACTTCACAAATCCTTTCCCTTGTGGAAATGAACCATACTTTTTTAAAGACTGTATTGAAATGGGCCAAAATTCAGTTTGAAATGTATCCCCTACGTATCGTAGGATATTTGAAGAAGTATCGAAGTGTGTCCCATTTTGCTCTTTGACCTTTGAGGTCGGGTCATCATAATAAAGCTATTCACTGACTGGGGCTGTTGTGCCTTTCTCGCCAGGCTTGGCTCAGTTTCTCATCAAAGGCTTCCTGCGTCGAGCTCTGTGCCTACCGAGATCAGAGGGACGTGACCCGTGTCTGAGTCAGGGTTACCTACTGCTCCAATAGAGCTTTTGCCCGTCCTGCTGCTGCTGCTGCTGGCCCAAGGGCAGAGCGTGCCCCGCTAAACTCTGGAAGTGCAAGAATTATGATCAACCCGCACAGAGCCTAGGGGATGTTTGTGATGAAGGCCAGCATTGTGGCCTTCCTCGGGGGAGTGAGAGTCCAGGGTCAGTCCCTAACCCGGATGATGACCTCTCCTAGGTTGCCAGACAGACTGGAGGTCAGATGCTCTGAGAGTTTCGTCATGAGTAGGCCGTTGAGGAATGTCATCGTTTGATTGAAGTCAGGGGGATCTTCTGATTAAAGGCTTATGTGAGTGAGAGTGAGTGTTGAGAGGAGATGACCTCCCCTTAGCTCTTGGTCAGCAACGTTTTGAGCTTCTATTTAATGCTTTTTAGACTTTTCCTTTTCCTGTTGTAACTGGCACAAAGAATGTACACCCACTCATTTCCCTCAACCGCTGCACTTTTCCCTTTGACACGAATGGTGTAACAGTGCTCATAACGTCATTCTGATTGTTGGTGGATAATTTACCTTTTGTCTGCTGAATAGGATACTCTTGGAATAAAACACAAAAAATACTGATATTCCTAGATGCATTAAAAACAAATGGAAGATAGAAGTGTTATAGTGGCAAAGAAAAATGTACTGGGTTAAGACCACAGGGAGTATGGGCAGTTCCGTTTTTGCTCGTGTTCCTTTGGTTTGGCTCACACACATATTTCTCTGAGCCGCATTGGCCCGAGCACCTCCCCAACACTGTGAAAACTTTCTCAGCGTAGCATTTTTGCTTCTTCTGGAGCACACACTCTAATAGGCCAAAGGAGGTTTCCCACCCTAAACCTGAACCATTGACCTTGTTTAAGGGTTGGGAGACCTGAGCTGAAGCTGATGTTGCTACAAACAAGCTGTTGTGACTGAACTAGTGTTTTCACATCCACAACACTGTAATTATGTCGTGGAAATGCCAACTGGAACTGCAGTTTGAGTAGCTGAGTAGAGCTGAGAGACGGTGGAATGACCGGGCTTCAAAAAACTAAAAAGACCTTGCAGACAGATATTTCAGCGTGTATGTTTTCCTTAATCATACAGGCCTGCAATCCCTTAAAAGAGTTCAGCACTGAGATATAATCTTCATACCACCATCAATCAATGGAACGAGGAGGATGTTGGTGCCATAAGGCCTTTTAAATAAACCAACCACAGCACGTTAGGCTCTGGGGTCAGATACTTTTAACTGCTGCAAGAGTCCCAGCTGGTGACTTGAGTTTAACATGAGGCCTTACCATCTCACAAGTATCATATATTCACCCTTCTTCCCCCAAGGGCTGGAGGCGGGAAAGGGGGTCTGATGCAGCAAAAGGCATCAGCCCAGACAAAACACAGATTGTTTCCTTCCATACAATGCACAATGGTCCACTTGCTAAATAAAGTACCTCTTTTTAGGGAACACAGCAGGTCTATGTAGAATGGTAAACCACTGTGGCGCTGTTAGAAGGAAGGAACAAGTGTTCTGGACACAATGCCAGCATGTGGGATGTTGGCTATTTTAAGGAACTACTGCTTTCCTCTTTCATTCTCTGTGATCTCCAAATTGATATTTGAACCACTGGAATTTTGGTAAAACTACATCTGAAATTGCATAGAAAGTTGTTCAATGTTATCTACTCAAAGGTATTTAATGATTGCCTGATAGCTAAGTCGGTTAGCATAGCAAAGCCTCTCAAACACTAAAGGACGGACAAGTGACGAATGCTTCTTCAACTGCTTAATTCATGTCAGTAGATGTCCCAGATGATGTTTGCAACTTAAATATTCAATGAGACCACTAAGTCAGTCCTTCATCTAGTCAATGAATAATGCTGTTGTGTTTGCAGATAAATATACGGCAATATGTTTCTTATTGAAAATAAATTGGAAAGACCAAAACCAACAATGAACTAACCCTACTAACAGTTATGTGTGAATCTAAAGTTAGTGTACATCTGTACGTTTGAAAGGCCTCTCCTTCTGTTATGGTCAACACTGCCGATTAAAACAATATTTTTGATGAAAATTCTACTTTCTGTCAAAGACAATCACTGAACGTCAGTGCCACTGGGATTTGTTTTCATAGCGTTTTAAATGTCCATGGCCTAGTGCACCTTGATGAAGTCTTCGATGATTATGATGATGTAAACAAGACCACATGAAGTCTTCTTAGCTTAGTGTTCTTGCTGTTTTATAAATACGTGGCCTTTAATTGTGAAACGCACAAAGGTTATGCAAAGTGACTGTAAATCTCCCGTGTGCTTATTGTGATACAAAGAGTATATGTCTCAGGCATCATGGTCCCGATGGATACAGCAAAGCTTTACCAAGAATGCACAAAGCAAACTGTGGACAGCTGTAGCGTAATGCTCTCTGGCACTGTTAACAATCCTCACAGTGACCAAGGTAAAAATGAAGTACTGTAAGTAAAGATTTATTGTGAAGAGATGCTTCACAATAAAAGAATTTTATACAAGACTCACAAAAGACAATTGACAAAACAGTAATGGATGTGATAAGTGAGCTATATGTTAGTTCAAACGCTTCAAACAGATCTATCTACACTTAAGGCAACAATAGCGTAACACGATGAAAATGATGGTCACTATGATGGATGGACAAGGCAAGAGTTTCAAGAATCTGATCATTAATTTTCATTGGAATAAATGGAAATAAGGCCTGGAGCTGCAGGACATATTATTATTATCATTATTATCTATAATTATATATTCATTTGTTTGTGTGAAGAGTGTATGTAGAGCAACACTTTATTCAATAAACTATTATGTGACAGTGAATTTGAAGATTAATTTATGGTCAACTCACAATAAAACATGGAACCTCAAAAATCTGTGTTGTGATTTGATTAAAAATAGGAAAATATAAGAATTTGTTTCTTTCTGTTGCTATGTTTTATGTTCATGTACATACAGTTAAAACACCATTGTAGCACAACTGTTTTTTGGCATCTTTGCTCCACAAAATATACTCATTGAATCAAATGAGAAAACCCTCATGTAGGGTCTTACCCTCCATGGATGAGTACCACATGTATTTTGTTCTGTGTTGCATCCTTACAAAGTGACGGAAGCAAAACCACTCACTACTTGGCTTTTAGTGTAACTCAGGTACAGTGCTAAAGTCCTCACTGATATTCCTGCTTTTAGCACCCAAAGTGTCAAAACGTCCCATTTTAGGTGACAATGCATTATCACACATCTAATCTGCGGCTGCATGGGTGGGGTGACTGACAGCAGGACACTCCTGCTAAATGCTCATATATACCCTGACATACCCCATACAGCTGCAGAGCTATTCATCACCAACAGATGTACAGCAGAGAACAGTGATCTAAGTATGAAACGATAATGCAAACACATTTAGCTGTCTACTTATGGTAAACCCATTATGATCATTCTGTTCTTATGTATAATCATTATATATCCAGGAAACCAGCAGGGTTGAGAGGATTAGCTCTACTTTATAAATGTGTTCTGATACAAACACTATCACAGGTTAAAAAATCTAAACAGTAACCTAATCGAAGTATTCCAATATTAACGTAACTTTTGGATTACCTCAATACCTAATACAGAACGAAATTCCCTACCAAACGGAATTTCGTTGTATCACTACAATGACAATAAAAACCTCTTTATCTTTATCTTTATAGCATCTTCCCAACACAAGTCCCAAATTGTTTTTTCAATAGTCGTATTAGTAGTATTGACATGTTAGCTAGGCTAGCTAACTCTTACCTTCAGTTACCTGTGTGTAGCTAACGTTAGCGGTTAGTCTCTCTTTAAATTAGCTATGGATTCTTGGATGATGACAGCATATTCACAGCTGGAAGGCACTATCCAGTGATCTTGTTCTCTTTAATGCTTTACGTACGAAATAACGGCCAAAGTTCCACGCAGTGAAAGCATGTTTTTCACTAACATTAGAGGCCATTGTGTGCATGGTAGTATCATGGGCGCAGACATGCAATAGAACCAACCACCTCTCCCACATAGGAGCCAGACACAGTCCTTATAGTTGTTTAACTTGTTTTTGTAGTTATTTTGTGTTCATTTTGTGAATCTTTGTAGTTGATTTGTGTCTCTTTGCAGTTGTTTTGCCCCTTTTTACTATGAGTCTTTTTGTGGTCTCTTTGCAGCTATTTTGCATCTCTTTGTAGTCTTTTGGTTTTCATTATATGTGTCTCTTTGAGTAACATTTTATAGGTGAAGTTAGGTCAGTAATCTATCCAAGGGTAGTATATTGCTCTTTATTTACAAATTTGTTTTAAGGTTGTAATCCTGCAAATAATCCCCATTTGTATTAAATGTAACAGTATAAATGTATCCTAATTACATAACATTGTTCCATGTATTCCGCCTGGAAACCAGCCGTTTTATTCTGGATTTAGAGACAAAATACTGTAGTTCTTAAAGTGTAAACTGTGTGGAACAAAGTACTTTACTGTTCTATATTGTACTGTTTATTGACACACTGACCACTTTTGCACCACTATTGTACTTAAGGTTTCACAATACCAACAAATTCTGTATTAGGCAGACATGACAGAACTGTAATGGAAAAAAAAACATGAGTGAAAGATTGATTTTCAAAGTACATTTTGACGAAAACATTTTCCCACCCTGGCCACTATCTTAGGCTTTTAATGTGTGGTGTTTTTTTTCCATCTTGCCAGCCAGAAAGAAGCTGTTACTTTTGTTAAAAAATGTACATTCAGATATTGAATGAATCTTGGAGCCGTTCCTTCAGGAGGTGCCACTTTAATGTACCCTGGTTTCTTGTTACCTTTGTACCATGAGATCAAAAATGATCCAATACTTTGAGTTTTGGCCAAATAACCTCAAAACTACTGACATCTCCATCAGCATCAGCTGTACTTTGCATTTTGTGCGAAATGTTAACATGCTAACACACTAAACAAGAATGGTTAACATGGTAAGCATTATAATTAAACATCAGCATGTCAGTATTGTCATCATGAGCATGTTAGCATGCTCATTTGAGCATTTAACGTGGTGCAGCTTTACAGCATGGCTGTAGATTCTTAGTCCTTTTAAAACACTTAATGTGGCCTAACCTTGTTCTACAGCCACAAAACAGCCTTATGAGTGGATGACGGGCCTTTTCCTCTCAGTCCACCATTTGAACAAAGTCTCAGAAGAAGGGAGGCCCTCTGGTTCTAAACCAGTAATCCAGGGGGAAATAATAGACACGGGGTTAATAAGGATGATAGTCCTTTAAATGCGTAAGAATGCAATGCATGTTTTTCACACACAAAGCACAAAATCTTTGTTAGGATTTCCTAGAAGATCTTCAACTTTTTACGTACAGCGCACCAGACAAACAACGTGAAACAAACCTAACCAATAATCATAATAATAGGTGAATTTCTCTCTTTCACATAAGCCTTGTTTATAAATCCATGCTGCCATCAGAGTATGAAAGACACTGACTGACGTTCTCGATGGAGACATCATGTGAGCTGGCAGCAGCACAGGGCCCCCGAGTGTAAAAGCTGTTCCCTGTGTTTAGAGTGAAAAACCTGCTTTGTGCTGAATCAAAAAGCTCTCCCCTGGTTTCTCTATTCTCCTCCTGGCTGCACATCTCTGTGACAGCGCTTCCAGGAGCCAGACCCTCGCCACCACCACACTTCCCAACTCCAAAACCCCTCTCACCCTCTCATTTCTGTCCATTAGCAATCCAGAAGGGGAGGTTTTGCTGTAAAAAACAAACAACAACAAACAAAAGACCAAAGTGGGGGCGAGGAGAGCGGAAGGGGTGTGGAGGAGGAACTTCTGTGTGAAATAATTGCGAGAAACAATTTCAAACAGATGTCTGTTTGGACTTGGCCCTGGGCTCGTGTCCCCGTTAAATATAGTGATTTGATTGGAAAACAAGCAGCGTGAGGTGGGCTGGCGGCCAGCCGGACCATGCGGGGCCTCTTTAATGACCCCCAAGGGTCGAAGGGTCGTCGGAGTAAAAGCAGATCAGAGAGGATGTGAGGCTGGCAGCCAGGACAGGGCCCATAAATCTAGCCCATTCTCAGAGGAAGCTATCTTTTTTCACTCCGCCATCAGAATTCAAATACAATCACAATCGTCACATTGTGCTCCCGCCAGTGTGCAAAGGTTATAATTTAAAGCTAGCAGACAGAGTTGGGAGGTTGGGTTGGGTGGTAGTCGACTTTTGGGAGGAAGGTCAACAGGGTCGTGTATTTTAGGCTCTATGAGAACCAGTGCCCAGGGGGTTGTGGGAAACTGTCCGACAGATCCTATTAAACTCTTTGATTACTAAGACTTGGCTGAAAAAGCAGGACATTCATAAAAGTATGACTGTGAAATTATTTCACACCAACAAGTCATAGACATGTTTATTCCAATCCACTAATTCCAGCCCATGATCCCAGCAGTAATGTACCATGAATGGGATGCATTATTGCAGTGGGAACAATGTTTGCGAAGTCAAAATCTCTGATGGCACAGCTGACCGAGAGTTTTTCTTCCAATTTTCAGCCGGCTCAGCTTTTCACAGATGTGTTAATGCAGGGTGGACAGCTGCACTTTATGGCAGAATGGCGCAAGATGATCAGGATCATTTTCATCCCCACTGACCATTGAGGGAACACAAGTGCTTTTTCAGTTTTAAAAAACTTGGTTGGGCAGCCAAAGAAAGAAAGTGTGAGAGAGAGAGACAGAGAGAGAGAGACAGAGAGAGAGAGTGAAGATCATTTTTATTTCTTTTCCGCAACAAAGGGTTTAGTCAGACCTGACTGTGAGCTGAGATCAGTGTTACACAGCTCTGATGCGCTCTCTACAGGGGAGGAAGAAGTGCGGTAAAATCACTCCAACCCTCACAGGCCACGTTTTGTACAGCGTACATGTCACGTTTTTAATGAAATTATCTTTTACTGAACTCTCTCCCAAGCCTATGCTTAAAGTACATTCAACATATAAATAATAACTATCAGATCTGGTTTGTTGATTCTTCTTAAGATGGCAAAACGTGCCATGAACACATTATAACATATCTAAATATTAAGATCAACACTAATGGGAGCAGTGCTGTTTTATGATTAATACCTTGACATGGCAATCAACCGCAGTAAAAATCATTTGTGGCCATTCTTTTTTCAACAAATGTGACATTAGATCAAAACCAACAATGTGTGTCTCTCAATACTTTCCAACTCCCCCACCCTGTCTGTGGCACTCCGCTTCATTTTTTCCAAAAGTTGACGAACTGTAGTTTTTAGCAAACACTACACAAACAAGAGAAAATAGAGCATTTGTTTGGGACTATTTTATGCGTATTTATGGAACCAGGACCGGGAATGTGGGGTTGAGTCAATTAAACTACTGTGTGTGCGTGTGTGTAGGTGTGTGTGTAGGTGTGTGTGTGTGTGTGTGTGTGTGTACGTGTGTGTGTGTGTGTGTGTGTGTGTGTACGTGTGTGTGTGTGCGTGTGTGTGTGTGTGTACGTGTGTGTGTGTGTAGGTGTGTGTGTGTGTGGGTGTGTGTGTACGTGTATGTGTGCGTTAATGGTAATGAAAGAACATGTCATGGATTAATGGCTCTATTGGATACACACACTGACACAATACTGGCGTCAGTAAGATCAATTCTTTGTTGGTTTTGGTCTTTTAGTGACAATAAGTAAGATTTTAAATATTACTAGCCTTATTTTTTTAATTATTGCTTATGAATTTGAAAATGTAAATCAAATTGCACTGTGGATAATGCAGGCTGAAGGTCTTTTAATAGTGATATGTGAACACACTGACAATATTTTTGTGGCTGTCCATCATGAGTCTGATTAAGTCATAGGGTTGCAATGCTAAATGCGGGGAAAAAAACAGTGGAGTACTCTTAATTTCACTGTAATTTGCAAAGTGAGTGGATTTTATATTCCCAAAACTTATACTGTCTTCTCTAACACATTCTCCAATGAAAATGTACCCTCTACAGTCTACAGAGACACACAGCAGGATGACAGAATAACATGCTTGGTTCACTTTATCAACCCGTACATAATGAAGATGGAGTATTACTCTGATCTCTGACAGGGATAAGCAGGCGAATCATATTTCACTCGGTCACTTGGACCTTGTTGACCCTCTACACCAGAGGTGCAAGTTTCAGGTTGTGTGGGTGGCAGCAACACACTGTTCACTGACCAAAGCCAATCACGGAATGTGTGACGGAATGTAGTGATTCAGTACACTCGTACGCATCTCAGGTGGTCATCCTTCTTTGAGTATTGAAAAAGCATCCCTGTCTTCTCTTTAATCTACACCTGTTTGGTATCCACAGCTCCCTTTCACTACAAAATGCTAAAGTGAGGACACACGTATCACCGGAGTGACCTTTGATCCCCAAAAGATGACCCTCAGAAGATTTCCTTTCAGCCATGTGTTGCAGTGCCACATCTGACTCAATTAATCGTGACTGACACAGCAGAGAGACAGAAACACTGCATACCAATGACCAACTTAGCTTGTTATTGCCATTTTGTAAACCTGCCAAACTACGGCTTACTAAGGCCTTCACAGATGAAACAGCATGGAGATACCTGGGCAATAATACTGCTTGTATGTGTAAACTTATCTCCATTATCCTAACATGCTGTATATCATGGAATGCGATGTGACAAAAGATATTAAAACTGAACAGAAGCGTATGATTTGTTGGTGTCTTTATGTTTTCTCTCATGGAATGTAGACATACGATCTCGTACAGATGTTTGACACTTGTTGAGCCATCTGCTGCTCTGACATCAATGTGACACGCACTAGGCCTGTCTCCTGAGGGTGGAGAACCTGCGCTCACAAAGGCCAGAAAGCAACATACATATTCAGTAACAGGCTCCACACCTCGCTATTCATCACGACCCACATGGCCACACGGCATCTGCAGCAACCCTGCAAGAGCTTTAGCAGGCTAGCCTCTGTCAATAGAAATGGCTGAGTGAGAAACAGATAATTCCCCGATGACCATTCAAACCTCAGATGACACAGCAAGTCAGACTGTCCATCAACCAGAGGCGGGAGATCTCCTGTTTGGCGACCCTGCGACTCCATCGCCTGCCACAGGGACACACCATCCTCCTCCTCCACCTGCGAGTTCACTTACAACCATCTGTCTATTGTTGCTATGCACCCTAAATGAGGGGATGCTAAAATGTATTGGCATCCTGTGAACTGCTTTTTGCATCTCAGCCTTTGGTTTGAACATGAATTTTGGTTTTCAAGACATCAAACTATAACACTCATATAAGGGTCATCTGCCACATATGTAAATAAGTTGCATAAGAATGCTGTTTTCCAATTATGTTCCCTTATAATGCAGGGATTCATTTTATGCAATAGTGAATTTAGGTTAGCTTTAAAATGACCTTTTTAATTAGATATCCTCATCTTGTTTAGTGGTCTTAGGCAACTATTGTTTCGCATAAGTTGTATGAAGGGCAATCACACTGTAAAACACAAAGCATGGGTTTTATCATCTTTGAGCTTGTGGCGCCCTCCTGTGTGTGATACAGGTAAGAACATCCTTATCTGGACAATATATCTTGATACTGTAGCATATAAATCAAATGTGTATCTGTATGATATATTAGTAACTAAGGCATGTAAACAAAATGACTTAGTAAAATGCTCTACAATGTATTCGGGATACTGAGTTTGAGGATGGTGATGTGCTTCTGAAGAGTTTCACTGGATAGCACCACATGGTGCAGTGCAATTTAAATAACTTCTTACACCGTCATGTTACAGTTCATCTTTATTAAAAACGTAATATAAAAATCAATGTCATCATTGTTTTTCATGGTATGCAAAGAAAGCCATTTGAACAAAAAGTAAAAACTGTTGTATTTCAAACATCAATTTATGAATAAACACACAAAATCCCCCCCCCCCCCCCCCCCCCCCCAAAATAAACATTTAACAATAGTCATTTTTGTGTAAGCAAAACATTGTTTAAAAGGTTATTTTATGTAAATGAGTTAATCAATAATCAAATATCAACAATCAAATATACTACATTGCACATTCTTACATAGTTGTTAAAGCAAACCATTTTTATTGAATAGTAAATGTAATGTTAAAATATATGATGCAGATTATATCATTTCATGGAACAATATTATTAAGTTGCTGTACAACACATTTATTCAGTGAATGGAGAACATGATAAAAGGTAATAGGTAAAAAATGTATCTCTATATAAGAGATTGAGAAGATTTCTGTTGCGTCCTAACCACTCTCAACATGGCGACGGCTGAGACGGCAGCTCGCAGCTAATTATGCTAACAGCTCTAGCAATACAAATGATGGTGAAAGTGCTGACAGTGCTAACAGTGTTTAAATGAGGGGGAACAGGACGGTGGGCACTACGAGCTGTATGTGCCGTATAAGAGCAGTGCAGAGTGGTGGCCGTGAACTAGCTAGCCAGTGAAGCACGCTCACATGCACAAACATGCACATGGTATCAATAATGTAATGTGCAGAGCCAGGGATGCACACAGAAACATAACACTGCGTTCATTGATTACGCAACTTTATCACTTTTCAAAGTACACAATAGTGTATCACACCGATGGATCCACAATGTTGGAACAGGCTGCTTCAACGTTCACTTAATGTCAAGTGCAACAGGGCCTTTGATCGAGAAACCGATAAAGAACGACACTTTTGACTCCTGGGCATGCCCACTAAGCTGACTTTGAAACATTGGGGTGATTTCCAACTTCAGACCTGGGATACAAGTATCTGCCAGAATCAACTTGTTCTTCACCTGGCCAGTGACCCTGCAAAGGCGCTCCTCCACCGGCTTCTCTTTCCATATTTTTCCATTTTCCCACATTAAGGTGAAATCTTCCTGCCCAGCCCTGATGCACCTTTTGATTTCCCCTAAGTGTACCAGTCGTTCATAGCCCTGCTTCTTCCCCAGGATGAAATGGACAATGGGCCTTTTGCCATTGTTCACTTCATTCATCAAGATGTGATAAGAGGTCCTCATCTGTGAGATGTGCATCCCCAGACTTTTAGATAGAACCATTTCCGTACAGTGCTGCTGTGGCCACAACAGCACAACTGCAATGAATTGCAGTGGCAAGTTCTCATTTAATGGGATTTGCTCATCCAGAACTTGGCAAAGGAGATGAATTAGGTTCTGGTAGGGCTGAATGTGTGGTGATGCCAGTCTGATACAACTCAACACAACATTGACATAGATGAAGTTGATTTTCTCCTTCACAGTCGGGTTATGTTCAAGTGCACAAACAAAAGCAGAGAGTCTGGCGATCTTCTTCATTATTTCAGGTGAGATGTCATTTGAGAGACAATTCAGAATCCCAGAGTAGGTATCAGCTTTTTGCATCTCCAGGTATTGTCTTGCCTCGTGTAGTTTCAGCATGTTGTTCATGGTTTTATTCCTCAAGAGAGCTGCAGAATCAGTCTTGCAGAAAAGCTTTGCATACTCTTTGAAGCATCTGAAAAGCTCATGAAGCATTCTTTGCTCACGACTGTCTTTCATTCCAGATCTGGAGCCCAAGTTCACATAAAAATTGTCAAGGAAGTCAAAGTTCATCTTCATGCTACATCTGAGGATGCAGAGTACATCCTCAAACTGTTTGAGGATTTTGTAGTATTGTGTGTGCTTGTTGTGCCGTTTATCATTTCTCTCTACAGCCTGAATTTTCACATCTCCAGAGAGAACTTCACTCAATATGTCATGGCGGACATTGTCATGAGAAAATACGGGGGTCTTTGCCAGCACTTTAATGACAAGTACGCCGACCTGAATTTCTCCCAGGCACCCTGCTGTATTAAAAGGGCATAATCGCTGACTTGACTCTTTCTTGGCAAGTTTCTGTGCTTCCTTGAATGCTTCTATTGCTGACTGAGCCATTTTGAGAAACATTTCCAATTTCTCAGGACTTACAGGTTCTTCCTTGTCGTTTGCAATGGCATACTTCAGCTCATGCTTGACAACTTGTGCTAAAGTGTCGGCGAAATATGAGCTGTCTTTGGATAGATCTCTTGCTCTCAATGCCCAAACTTGTGCCTCTGGGAAATCTGTCTTTTTTAGGTAATAGTACCTGGCTAGTAACTGAGCGACAACTGCATCTTTCGCAAATCTTTTTGATGCATTTCGTAGCACCATCTCTTCCAGTCCTGGGGTTTCACTTGCAATGTGTTGAATTAGTGGAGAAAACTGAGATTCATCCTCTGAATAATATCTCTTCACCAAAATGTGGCGAACGTCTTGCAGGAGTTTGTCTTTGCCTTGTGTGCTCTCATAAAGCTGGTCTGTGGTCAGCAGAAGGTCAGTAATCTCAGCTTTGTTCACATTGTGTGTTGTTCTAAGTTCCTCCAAACACTGACTTGCAATTCTTGAATGGATCATTTTCACAGCTTTAAAAACTACCTTACCCTCAACTGAGCAGGTGGTAATAAAAGTGGAAAATTTCCCAAATCCTTCTTCGACTTTGATGGTTCCACAGACTGGTTTTGGTTGAAGACCAAGAAATTCCTCACACAGAGAGACGGAGAGAGAGGCACTCTTGCAGTATACATTCAACAGAACTAAAACAGCCAGGAGTTGTGCATGTTTCTGATTTATGTTGAAGCTCTTCAGAGTTTTGCGGGCCACACCCTGAACATACTCTGGATTAAGACAAGGATTATTCTTCAGGATCATGAATCCATAGAACGTGTCTGCATTCTTGTGTGTTTTCTCTATATCTCTAAGTTTTTCCTCAAACTGTTTCTGCTCCGTCTCAGAGAGATTGTTTCCAATGAATACTGTCTCCTCAGTTTGATCAGTCTGTTCAGAGGACTCTGACATCATACAGTTCAGGAGAATTACCTGTGCAGACTTAGACGGAATGTTTTTCTTTGTACATTCTTCATCAATGGCCCGCTGCAAGTCAAATACTTTTTCCTTATCATCAAAGTGATCTATCATCAGCAAAACAGGGACCCGTGGTAATTGCTCCTCATGGTCATACATTAAAAGTTTGACGACTTGATCAGCGACTTCAGCAAATTCTGCGTTGCTGTCTCTGAGGACAGCACAACGGAATTTGTGCCGGAGAGCCCATAAAGTATGCATGGCCAAAGTTGTCCCACCACATCCGGGTACATGCATGAGGTTGAACAACACGCAGGCTTTTCTCAGGGAGCACAAATCTGGTATGACTGTGTTCATGATGAAGTCAAACGTGTCTCGTTTGATAAATGGTGTAGATCCAGGCTGCTCTGAAAAGTAGAAATTCCACCATGACACTTGTCCTCCTTTGTAGAAGTTCTCCTCTATGACAATTTTGTCCTCGTTTCCTCCTTCACATTGGTTCACACATAGTACCTCCAAGGTATTCAAGTCACGCTCCACTTTCTTCTCAAGAAGCACATTACTTCCCCCGCCACATGGTAGGAAACGGCTGGATCTACGGTTTTTTGACAAAAGACTAAGGACAGTGCCGTTGACTTCAGTAAAACTGAGCTCAGATATGCATCTGTGAGCAATGTTGATTCCACACCGAGCATCAACTAGGTTCGTCCAGGAGGTAAATGCTTTTTCATTGTCACATATACAAAGGATCTGCTCTGTGCCTCTGAGCTCCTGCCAGAACGTACTGAAAGACTCAACAAGAGGGTCCATCTTTTTACTCACTGTTGACCAAAGTAAGAAAATTACAAGAAATTTCTTGTTTGGAAGCACATCTTTTCGACACAAGAAAGAAATCACATCTCGAACAGAGGACCCCTTATCCATCAACCACTCGTCTATGTCTGAGGGTGCCTCACCCTCAATCCCTCCATTGCAGAATACCCAGCTGGTGGTTCGAGTTAATTTCAACTTGTTTGCAATGTCCTCAACCCCTTCTGTGATTTTATACTGTTCTGGTAAATGGACATTCACTGTGCTCAATTGTTTAAAGTGACATTGTAACCCATCTTTAGCTGATTCTGGATCAAAGTCCAAAACTGCTATTGGGTTGAGCTCTGCAAGAAATCCTAGTGATTCAAAGTGGATTGGGTGTGATTTGTTAGTTACTATCACATACCGCTCAAAGTGTGACTTATCTAAAGACAAGGATCCACCAGTTATCATCTGACTTAATCTGGAGCCCTGAGTACTGCTTTTTATCACATTAAGGTGCTTCTCTTCAGCTTGTTTTCGGAGTTGTGCTCGCTGTGCCTGACCGGCAACAAACTGGTTGTACTCTTCCATCGCTTTGGCAAATGTGGTTGGTGCGAGGAGATCCCTGCTGCTACCGCCGTCTCGGACAAAGAATTGTTTCGATGGTTTTGTTTCAGCTGCGGCCGTTTCTTTAACTTTTGCTTTTTTCTTGGCTTTTTTTGTGTCCATGTTGAAAGTGTGGTAGATGTTTTCTTCACACATCGTAGAGTCAGGGACTATGTCCACTTCTATCACCCATTTGTCAGATGATGTCTCATTCCTATTGAGAACTCCAACAAATCTAGGAGGTTTGATGCAACTATGAGCAGTCTGTTTGTGCTTATGCTCAAAATAATCAATGGCAGAGTTTAGTTTTTTTGCATAAGCCTCTCTGTCCTTTACAACCACTCCCAAGACTTGACCGTGTCTGAAGTTTGGTTCGTCTCCTATTCCAAAATGAATGGTGCCATTGGTGCGGCTGTTCATGCAAGCAGCTGCAAAGCGGATAACCTCTTCAGTTAACCTGGCCATTGTAGATTCATCTGCTGTATAGTTAAAAGCTTTATACTCATGGCAGGGTTCAATTAAGTCTGAGGCGCCTGATTCCGTAATATCAAGAATGTCGCTCTCCATGTATCTATATGTATCATTGTACCTACAGAATGGATAGGGCTTGCATGGTCCTCTAGGCAGATTTGTTGAGCTTGTTGGCTCCTTCTTTAATTTCACTATTTCATCTCTGGTATGAATGATAAGTTTTGCTGGTCCAAAAGTCACTCCGATTTGTTTGAAGTCTTCTGTATCTAAAAGCAAAAGACTAGGCCCATTAATGTCCTGTTGTAACAGTATCTCTGCAACACTGTCATCTACATCGTCCAACTTGAGAGCCCATTCTCTCACTTGATGTTTACTCCAATCCTTGATGTCAGGTGGCAGATCTTCATCCTGACTCTAAAATACAAAATACAGTTATTTTCCCTCGTTTTTAACTCAATTCACTGCACACTTCTTAGTTGATCATCATTTAGTGTTTGTTTCAACTGTTATTCACCTTCATTTTGCCTTTATGTGCCATGACAGCGTTGGTTCCTCCCTTCTCAAACGTAGATCACTGATGCTACAGAAACAATTTAAAAAGAATATTCACAATGGAGGACTAGACAATGTACTGTTAGCTTACAAAACACAAAATGGCAGGGATTTCAGCTTTACCTTTAGTTCTCCTGGTCATCCATGATAGCTGGCTCTTTTTTCACAAATCTTGACCACTAGCGCTGTAAAAGAAAGTATAAATATGAATATATTGATATAAAAAGAAATGTCTCAGCATATTTAGGACACAGTCACAAATGTTAATTACATTAGTAATGAAATTATCCGGTGATAGTCATATTAACATGCATTTTTGATTCAAGCATTATTGACAATTGGGTACACAGTTTTTAACCTTTTCTGTCTATAAATACAAATAAATGACATTCATAATGACACGTAACATTGTATTACTGATGGCCATTATTAAAGGCAAACTCAATGTAGGAAAATAGGGCAGGCCATGATTCCAGTCCATGGACGATGACAGTATTTTCACAACTTGAAGACATAACTTGTACTGTACTGTGATGTTGATCCCCTTTTCTGTTTTACATACTAAATAATGGTGAAATGTCATTATTTACATATTTGGTATTGAGGTATTCCAAAAGAATCGGAAAGTGATTCACTTACGTTACTTTAATATTGTGATACTTGAATTAGGTCGGTGTTTTTCAACCTTTTCTGAGCCGTGGTACATTTTTTACATTAAAAAGATGCCGCGGCACAACAACCAAAAAAGTTACAAAATGACACATTGTAGCATAATATAGCATATATGCTGACAATTTAATGACAAGTCTCTCAATTTGTTGATCCTTACTCGGTGTAAAACCTGGGCCTGTTTAGATGAACACAAAGCTGATATCCTGGCAGAAACTGAAGAAAGGCGCACACGAAGCTCTTCCTCAACAGCTCTCAGTCTCTCTCTGTTTTTAGTTTTTATAGCAGTCATGCTATACGAAAATGGGAGCAATGTTGAAATAGCTCTGTTTGCCAGAATGGGGAACTCCTTGGCAGCAGTCAACCAAAAACTGTCCAAAGGTAGATCAGCAAAGCTCAGCTTTAAACAGTGTCGGGCCGTCAGGGCCTGCAAAGCCTTCTCTGCTGGCCTAAACAGAATCACAAAGTTATAGCTATTTTATAATTTAATATTTTTTATTAAATACACTACATGTATCATAATTTATAAAAATATTTTTCCCATTATCTTATTTTCTCATTGCACAGCTACTGTGTTCCTCAGTTGCTCTGCTTCCAGTGCAGCTTGTTTTAAGTAGAGCTTTTATCCAATCAGATTTCACCTCTGTGTCTCTAGGTAGAAGAGAGGCCCCAGGCCTGCAGACTCACAAGTGAATCCATGTGTAGTTTAAGTGAATGGGGACGATATTGTTGATTGTCATAGTGTTCAACCAATCAGATCTTTAGTTTGAGATTCTTAGACGCACCAGAGCCTGCAGGCCTACAGCTACGTCAGCATTAGCAGCAGCGCTGCAGTGAGATTCTGTGCTGTGATTGGTCAGTGGGCGAGCACGTGACTGTCGTGAAACGAAACTTAACAGCAGAGGCTTAGTCAAGAGTTCATAATAAAAGATATGAATGAAATTATGATATTTTTTGCATTTTGCTTGGTGTAGATTTAAATTTGTTTTTTTGTTTTTTAACACTCAATGGCTGAAGGAGGATAAACGGATTTGTGAGTTGGGATTTAACTGTGGGATTAATCTTTGTCAACAAAGAAAAGAGGATGTGATCAGCATTTGATAAGTCAACTGGTTCGTTTTTTTACATCTAATATCTGAATGGTCCTTGAGTGTGTAGCAGAATGCATGTTACTGCTGTTGTTTTTCCTGTTAAGCTAGTTAGCCTAGCACACCCAGAACACTTGCGGAGCATCAGCTGTTTTTTGTTGTGGTTCTTTTTGTTCCGGTTCAGCGGTCACACAGAGCGCTGTCTCCTACTGAGCGCAGAAAACATTATATTTCCTACATTTTAGGCTTCTGTATTTTCCAAATGCACTAGTATTATTCAAACGTATTGTTCGGTTTATAAGCCTCGTACCAAACGGTTTAATACAAATACGTAACGTTATTACAGCCAAGAAACGAATAATAACCCTAGCTGTGGCGCCATCCTGTGGTTATAAGGTGGTATTTCAGCAGTGAAGGCCCAGGTATAAAATGCACGGCCCGCCACTGGCTTTAAAGCACGGTCTTGTCTCAGTTCAGTTAGGTCCTCCTGCTCCTGTAAAGTCATGTCCAATCCATTTGATTTGTCTGTGGTTGTGAGCAGGTTTGCATTTCGGCCTTGCATTCGTGTGTTCAGTTCAGGCCGGTCTGGGTTAAAAATGCTAGGGCCGATTTTGTGTCCCAGTCCACACTTGCCTGTATTTTAGATAAGGACCAAATACTTTCTTGTGTGCCGCATTATCTTCAACGTGACACTCGCTAAATCCTTTCATAGCCAACTAAACATGTCTGCACTTGTAATGCAGAGTGTACGTAGTGTGTACTGCATAATGTACGGCTTAGTTATGTGGGCTGCCGACTTTTTCAATCCGGGTATAGAGTAATCAAAAATATTGTAGTCGCTATTGATGGTACCTTGACTATTTAAAAATGGCGGGTTTGTGCAGGATTATCCACGATTCTCTCTGACAAATCGGTGGTCTGTACTAGTGTTCTAATTCCAATTTCTAGTATCGGCTCAAATAGTCTGGAACCTCGACCGAGCTGGTACCAAAAATTGAGTGGTTCTATTGGCACCATCCATCATTTCTGCAAATGGAAATGCAAAAATAATGGTTCTAATGTTTAACTGAACTAGACGGCTTGGTGGAAAAGCAGCTTTAGTAGCTGGTACTGCAGTAGGCTCAGTACTTATTACTTTGTAGCTGGCTAAGTGACCTTCAAGCACAAGTTTTACCAGTACTATTATGAGGACTGGCTTGGCTCTCTGTCCTCGTCTCCAGCCCCTGCTCACTTCCCCCAGGCCATGTACTCTCCTCTAACTCCCCTGACCTTCCAGCCTCGAACCGTCCACTAGATGCTCCAGACGTTCCCTGCCACCTGCACACTTATTCCCACTTTACCTCATCAGCCCTGCACTTGCCTGACCTGCGTAGCTACCCTCACCAGTAAGGTGCAAAGATTTACACTGCACAAATAGCACAAGGGAAAGATGAAGACTTTGAGAAACAGTGATACAGAGGGAGTTGTATGAAAGAAAAGATAAGACTTAACTGTATGTACTGGAATGATTACGGTTGAGCTGTGTCTGTCACACTATCAAAGGGAAATTATCAAGTTTTACATGGTCAGAAGGTAAATGGCAAGATTTGGCTCTATGGGTAAGAATATCAGAAAGTCCGAAAGCTGAAAATCGGCAAGACACAACAAATCGACACATTCAATCCAATCCAATGTTGAATCTCCCCGAAAAGAAATTCAGCTGTGTTATAAAAAAAATAAAAAGGGAAAAGAGAATTAGATGAAATAATAATAATTGTTAAGAGAGAAGCTGACAACAAAAGAGAATGAAAGGAAAGGTAACAAGAAGTTTTGAGGAGATTGGAAAGCTTTTGGATTGATGAGGAAGCACATTTAATGGATAGAAAAAGGGAGGCAGGGACAGAAAACTCCTCATCTGTGTCTCAGTGTGTCAAAAAGAAGGCATGGACGAGGCAGAGGACGTGGGGGCAGAGGAGGTCATGGAAAATGATCCGACGCATGCTTTGTCTGGAAAACATAGATATTGGGCGAAAGAGCGTCCAGACGAGAAGCAGAAGGCTGATTGAAGCCATGAGGAGTCTGGGAGAGGGATGAGGCCAGCAGCAAATGAAACACGAGGTCTGGATGAAAAGTCTACATATCAAGGCAGTAATTGCGCCACACCTGACACACACACACACACACACACACACACACACACACCATTGAGTGAAGCAATAGAGCAGTAGGAACAAAAACAGGATCAAGATGACACTCTTGAAACTGGCACATATGATACTACAACAGAAACTTGTCTATGAATGCCCACACACACACACACACACACACACATCACGTTTTTGGTAGACTCAAGTGCAACAGTCAGTGATTAAACAATCTGTTTCAAACACCTCCAAAAATGAGTGGCAGATAGGTACGCTCAATGTTTAAAAAAAAAACTCATCAAAGTATACGATAATTAAGATGAGTATAGAAAATGTTTCTGTTTTTGGATTAAATTGTTAACTAGAGCTAGAGCACAGTGTAAAAATGCTCTGGTACATGTAACAAAGAAGTCCTGCATTCAAAATGTAAAATTACAAAAGTATTAGCATCAAATTATACTTTAAGTACCAAAAGTCAAAGTATACTTATAAGTATACTTATTATGCAGAATGGTCCATTTAAAATAATATATTTACGGCAGTCCTATATCATTGATATATAACTATGGATGCATTAATGTTGCAGCTAGTAAAGGTGGAGCTAATTTAAACTACATTGTATACTTAATAATTAGACTTTATACTACTAAATAATATATAGTTTATTACTTAGTTTATATTTTGTATTAAGAATCCAAATCTGCAAAGTAGCCCAAATAGTAACTAATATTGTCAAATAAACTAATAAATCAAATAGTGAAATTAAAAGTACATTTCCCTCTGAGATCTAGTGGACTAGAAGTATTAAGTTTCATGAAATGGAAATACTCAAGTTAAGTACAAGTACCTAAATATCCAAGTACAATACTTAGCCTAAATGTACTGAGCACCAAATTGTTAACAAGAGCAGAGTTCTTCATAGATCCAGCTTCTTAATTTTGCTCTCAAAGTGCACCAGATTGATGCATTTAACTGTAAAATATAATAACTTAGTCTCAGAAATCCTGTGTGAAACTCTGCTGCTGGTTGCTTCGTCCCACAGGCTGGCTGCTCTATATCATGTGACCCGCTTCCTGAACTTTTGCATGCTGCATTTGTGCCAATTCAAATGACGTAGCGATTAGGGTAGTGTTACCATCAGAGGCTTTTTGTTACCATGAAGTCCGTTTTAATCATTTGAAGGTGGGACAGTTGGAATTCTCCTTTGGGCCATCTCCAAATAGTTCATGACAAAAAGCATGATTTCATGATTACGTATGCGTTAATCATGATTTCATGATTTTGTCATTGTGCTCTCTGGTGCCAAATATGGTTGAAACATAAAACCAGGAAGATGCTTATAAGTGTACTGCACAATACCAACGTAGCTACTTTAACAAAAATAATATCATTTTATAATTGATTGCATATATGACAATGATATTATTGGGTTTGATAGGATGTCATAGTGGAAAAAGATATATTCTCAAAAGATTGTAAATCACACAAACATAAAACCTGCAAGTGGAATGCAGGAAGTCGTTAACATAGGTTAACAAAAGCCACATCACAGAACGAGGAAACATTGCTTTTCATTTCAAATGATGTAGATTGTAGCATTAATGTTAGCTTTCACACGTTAAAAAACATACTGACAAAAAACCACTCACCATCCGGACGCATTGTGAGCAGACTCTCCGCAGACCGCTGAATTCATACGCGTCGTTCTTCAGAGTTCGTGTGACAGACTATTCGAGACAAGGAGGCTGAAGTAAAATACATCTGTCTGTGCCGGATCGCAGAGAAGAATAAGAGATCAGTGCCGACTGAGGCGGAAAACAGTACCTCGGGCAGTGGGCGGGCAGTTCTGAGGAAACGAAACCAAAGAAAGCCAAGACACGATACAAGAGCCAACAAGACTCACGGATCCGTTAGAGCAGGGGTGGCCAACCCGCGGCTCGCGAGCCGCATGCGGCTCTTTGCCCGGTTTCATGCGGCTCTTACGTTCATATCGAAGTTTGTATTTGTGTTTTTTTAATGTTCGTGTTCGCTTCGCTTGAGTTAAATACGGTATTTTCGTCAAACGCGCATGTGCGGCCACAGATTACGTTCCTCGTCGACCCATTTAACGCCGAGACGGACTGTTTGAAAGCCACACAATAAATACAATAAATCTGGCTGAGCAAAGGTATGTGTGTGTGTGAGGAAGGGATAGGGTGATGTTCATGTGTGCCCATGTGTATGATGTGGCTCTTTGCGGTAACACAGTAAAAAATGTGGCTCTTGGTCTCTGACTGGTTGGCCACCCCTGCGTTAGAGTGAAGACATGATCTCTTTCGCCATTATCCTGATGACTTTGCATTACTGTCTGCTGTGTCCTCGTTTAACCGTTTCAATCCTTTATAGCAGTTAGAACATCTCCCCCATTGATGAAAACAGCACCAGCAGCAGAGTATTATGAATATCTGAATGTCATTTGAGCTAACTTTACATGCACTTCTCTCAAAAACTATCCAGTAAGATTACATTACATTTGACATGGAGATATATGGGGTCATCATGAACAGAACTTTAGCTATCCAATGAAGGAATTTTTTTTTTTTTACAAATCAAAGATTATTATTAGGTAATATTATAATTTTCGAACCCTTTTTCAATTAAAGATTATAGAGCAGTGTAATTTCAGATCATTTTATTGTTGTATTTCACTTAATGTACAAAATGACGTTGTTTTTGACTTGTTATATCAAATTAGACAAATTATTGATGAAATATTGATCTATTTCTGGGCTTTTTGGGCTATCCAAGCACCCGTACCGTAACACCACGAATAGACGAGCATTACATTTCAAACGCCGGCTGACGTGACCGAAGTTCCGCAGATGACGGACCACTTGACCGCAGTGAAGTACCGCAGATGACGGACAACTTGACCGCAGTATAATATGGCCTTAGATATTGTCACACATCTGTGTGAATCATGTATGTTCTATATATCTTGTCAGTATTACTGTCACAGACAGTCCTGTATCAATCATCATATCTACTCATATGATCACAAACGGGGTAAACAAATAAAAGTCACGTGTGACCTACACTGTAAATAAACAAGTTACAGCTAACACATTTAGTTTGGGGAAATTCTGAGATGTGTAGGTGGGAAGCACAAAGAAAATGATTATACATTTCAGAAAGGTTTAACTATATTATGCTGCTACATATGCTGCTATTACACCCCAGAATTCAGAAGCACCCGGCTTACAAGTACAGGTTATGTCTGCTTCCCTTACTCCATGCTTTCTTCCACTATTTACAGTATTCCACTTTCATATAGCCAGTAGGAACCTGTGCATATTTTAGTGCCAAATTGTTATGGAATGACATTGATTGAGTTGAGTTCTGTATTGTCTTTTATTTATATTTGAAGTAACTGAGTGTTACATGTTATTCATGTTGATACAGTGGTATGAATTAGAGCATCCATACTGCTTATGTCCTTTGAGATCAGTCATGTGACACCCTGTCTCAGCCACTTCAACAGGATGCTTCTTCATGTCTATGTCTTGAAGGCTTGTATCACAGCATGATCAGGCAATAATATTAGGATTGGAATGAAAGATGTTTAAAATCGCAGCAGCAAAGTGCAGCTCTTGGATCAGCAAAATAGCGTTTTTAATGCTCTGAACTTTGTCTTAAAAGTTTGTCCTAGGTAAAAAAAAAAGACGTTTTCAGGTCATCCAAGGCATTCATATTTCTCAATAATCTAGACACAATGTTATTGAAACACACTGGATTCAGTAGAGGTCAATGTAACAATAGATTGTCAGGGTGTCATGAGTAATACAGTAAAGCAGAGGCTGGTCCGTGGAGCAACACCCTGAATTATGTTACTATAGGGCATTCTCTTACATTTAACTCCACTTTTTGTGATTTCATGCTACATAAATATAGAAATACCCGGTGGAAATCGGGGGTCGTCCAACCCCAGGTTTAGGTCCACGACAGGCTTGCTTCAGGCAACCTGTTGCGGCTCTGACTGGCTGTACTTTACTGCGGAAAACCGTTCCTCGCACTCACTGTTCATGTTGTGAAAAATGTTTCACAGTTTGAGTCGATTTTTGTGGCAATTGCAAGTGCCAAATAATTGTATTGTGATTTTAGAGACCCTGCGAAATGTTGCTACTGAGGCTTTCAGTGTCTATCAGTCCCGTATTTCGCACACTGCTTTGTACTTTAGCTGTGTGCAGTTTTGAAGTTGAAGTTGTCAGGTGACCCACCCGTCCCCCACTCTCCCTCCCCCAGATTATATCTACCCTTACAAAGGCTTCTCACCCGAGTTCAAGCATCACATATTATTGTTTTTCTCCCACTGTAATTACATTGTCATTTTAAATACATGCTGATGAAGATGAATTTACCTGGTAATGTCCTGGCAGTGTTGTATAACTCAGCATAGACTTTAGGAGACACTGTGGGGAACCCTGTCCTCTAAACACCAGGAGTAGAAGTGGAGAAGGTTTTCTAGCTCCAAGTTTCTAGGAACACACATCATAGAGGACCTCAGATGGACAACCAACTCCACTGCTCTGGAGAAGAAGAAAAAAGCCCTGTTTCGCGTGTACTCAGCAGTTTTACATGACACTCCAAGTTAAAAGACACTTGACGAATCGCGTGCCGCTGAGTCTTGCGTTGGTGTTCCTCTTTTGCTTTTATCCGGTAAAACCGTAAGTAGCAATGTTAGTCAAGCAGAAGGCCGCATGCCGGTCAAACTCTAAACATCAGCATTTTAGTGGTTTACTAAGAAACCAGATCCACATCTCTCAGTTGAAAGCCAATATTGCAAATCCCGGTGAAATATGGTCAAAACGTGAATGTTCAATCAACGTCTTTAAATAGTCGGTGAAATAACTTACACTTTTAAACGTCTTTTAAACGTCATCGCATTTTAGAAGTCTTTTAAACGTCGAAATGCTCAGTTAAATATATAGCAATTAAATACTTAGGCATAGTAACACATTATCAGTTTCCACTTACAGGACAAAGAAGACCAAGTGACACAGGCAACAGTTTGTATATAAATACATTTGTATTTATTAAGCAACAATATAGAGGATGGTGACCATAGTTGTTTTTTAACAATTTTTTCAACGGAAAGATGCTGACTTGGATATTGTGACGCGCTACGTATTCGAAGCTATACTTCCGCGCGCCTTTTATTAGATATATGTATATTAAAAGACAACATTTTTAATTAATAAAAACAAGTTTTATTTTTATCTAAAAATTTCTTTTATTCTTTCCCTTTTAATCAGAAGTATGGTTCACAAATGAACAGAGGCTCTCCGTCCGAGACGGACTGTGGTTGACCCAGGATCTTTCGGAGTGTCTGCATGCACTCTTACTCGGATCCTCGGCGGCGAGGGACAGAATCCCCGTCTGCCCTCAGGGTGAACACGGATCAACGGGGCTCTTGTCCCGAGGTCCGGTCTCCCCCGGTGAATGGCTCCTGGGCCGCAAGGGGGCGGCGAGAAGAAGGAGGCGGGCCGGAGCCCCTTTGATTTACCTCTATATTATTCCACTCAACTGACCTAAGTTTTATCGTTGGCCTCTTGTTTTGGACTGATTTGTTAAGAAAATCCCCGACGGGATGTCGCTTTCACCACAAAGTAATAAATCACCAATATGAACCTTTTAACCTTTGTGCAAAGTTATTTGATCTCGCCAGTTAATTACCTTAAGTTAACAATGAGTAGCTATCTGGTCTACGATCAACTTCTCAATTTTAATCTCAACAGTCAACTGTCTTTTTAGAAATCCTTAATAATTTTCCCGGTGCTCATAAAGTAGAAGCTGTTCTTAGTTTATTACCCCCTGGATCAGAGCCTAACAGATATTAAGCTCGAGCAATTGTCCTACGGATCTCTCCCTACTTTTTTAGAAACAGATGTATGTGGTGTGTGCTGAAGGAGCAATCAGTCGTGTAGCCGTGCATGGATCCTTGCTTACCTGCAGGGGTTGGTCTCGTCCCCGAAGAGGTGTCCCCTCTCCCGGAGGCCGGAGGTCACCGATGGGATGGAAAAAGAATCTTTGACGAAGCGCTAAAAGTTTTACTTATTTATTTTCTGCCAATTACAAGTTTCCTATTTAGGTCCCAATGCATACAAAAATGATAACAAATAAGGTAAAGAACAAAATTGAAAAGACTGAAAACCTCTGACACTCAGTGAGATACGGAGTTTACAAAAAGTCCTGAGAAAAGAATAAGGCTTATGCCTTCAAACGACTATATGTCTACCTTCCTTACTAGTGCCCCGAACATTTAAAAATCGAGATTTTTTATACTCTCAAGAGGGGGATTTGTTGTCCCCCTCCTTTCTATCTTAGGGCCAGATCCGCCTTTGGCCGTAGCCTTTTGACAGCCGTCTTGTGATTTGACGTATGTCTCAACTTGAACTTGCACTTGGTCTGAACCCTGACTTCCTCTTTTCTTTGTAATTAGGTCACAGGACTTCTTGCACCACCCTTTGCTCCCTCGTGATAACTTCTGTACAAACATATGTTTAACAGTGCTCAGGGTATGACATTAATCCATTTCACTCATCAGAGATCAAGAAAGGACAACATCATATAAACATAATATCAGTCATAATGCAACTCATAATACAAAATCATAATACAGTTTGTTGCCCAGCCTATGATTAAAATAATCGAGTATTCTTGTTATATGTACTCTCTTGCCTAACTGGCCCATGTTCCCTTAATGGGTTTGGGCCTACACGTTGAAGCCTCTATGGATGTATTATTAATCATCCTAAATATTGATCAAGCAATCTTAACACAGTGGTCCTTTTTGATATGTGTCATGCTTGTGGGTGTGTGTGTGTATGTGTGGGTGCATATGTGCTGAGTGTGCGTTTGTCAGTTGGTGTGTGTGTGCGTGTGTGTGATCGGCCCCCCTGATAAGAGGAACTTGGACATGGGGCCCAGTCAATGTGTTAGAGGAACTTCTCCCTCAGACACGACACTGTCAGCAAAACACAAGAACCATCTCTGTCCGTCTTGCATTAAGCGGAACTAGATTCGCTTAGGTATCCGTTTCTTCGGCTGCGCAGTCTTACGAAAACCCCAGATTCGCTTAGGCAGCCTTTCTTCGGAGGCGCAGTCTTACGAAACCCTCAAGGGTCAAACCCTGAGGCCTTCAGTTACATTTTTTGTTTTTAGTAGTCATTTTCTTTTACTGTTTTCTGCTAAGCAGCTTGTATGGTGTCTTTAATACCACACGGCCCTGGCATTCCGGGGAGAAGCAACTCTCAAATTCGCAGATACTTCATCTCCTTCAACAATATCACACAGTATAATATTAAATATTGTTTGTATATTGCTCTATGCCAAACAACAATGTTTTGACCGTGGTCTTATTAGTACATCACTTTATTTTACTCAACTCCTCCCCATTTAAACTGTGTACAGTCCCACTTGCTTTCTGTCGTGTATTTAACATGTATAATGTCCTAAAAACGAGTGACGCAGAGATCAGAAAGTGGCCGATGGTATGCCACTGTTGTTCAGTGGTTTATTCCGATGCCTGGAGTGGTATGCCAGTCCTTTTCTAACATCATATATCGTTTCCTGAGAGCAGGTGCCGCTTGAAAGTTCATATTAGTGGTATATGCCTTTGAATCAGAGTGGTATGCCATTCATATCAGTGGTGTGATTTATATATATATATATATATATATATATATGTATATATATATACATTGGCCATAATATCAGTTTCAGGGCACATCAGCAAATACTAAATCACTTTATTGTCATTTTGAAAGCCTCAAAATATCCGAACAAGAAAATGGACGTTTATTCTGTCAGCTCGTTCACTTCGCTCCGCAAAGTTTCCAGACCAGTGCAACTTTCAGAGTTTTAGAAGAAGTTGTTCCATCAGTAAATAACACACTGGTATTTTACATGAATGTACAGACAGAATGTTCTCTGCTCTCATTACAATGTCCTGGGAGCTTCTTGTTGACAGCATACAGTCTATAGTTCCATATTGATGACGTTTTCTATGAAATATTAAATGCATTGAAATCACGTCTTTGCAGTGGCGGGCCGTCAGGGGCTTCAAAGCCTTCTCTGCTGGCCTAAACAGAATCACAAAGTTATAGCTATTTTATAATTTAATATTTTTTCTTAAATACACTAGATGTATCATAATTTATAAAATTATTTTTCCCATTATCTTATTTTCTCATTGCACAGCTACTGTCTTCCTCAGTTTCTCTGCTTCCAGTGCAGCTTGTTTTAAGTAGAGCTTTTATCCAATCAGATTTTACCTCTGTGTCTCTAGGTAAGAAGAGAGGCCCCAGGCCTGCAGACTCACCAGTGAATCCATGTGTAGTTTAAGTGAATGGGGACGATATTGTTGACTGTCATAGTCTTCAACCAATCAGATCTTTGTCAACAAAGAAAAGAGGATGTGATCAGTATTTGGTAAGTCAACTGGTTCGTTTTTTTACATCTAATATCTGAATGGATCTTGAGTGTGTAGCAGAATGCATGTTACTGCTGTTGTTTTTCCGTTAAGCTAGTTAGCCTAGCCTCCCGGAACACTTGCGGAGACTCAGCTGTTTTTTGTTGTGGTTCTTTTTGTTCCGGTTCAGAGGTCACACAGACCGCTGTCTCCTACTGAGCGCAGAAAACATTATATTTCCTACAATTTAAGCTTCTGCATTTTCCAAATGCACTAGTATTATTCAAACGTATTGTTCGGTTTTTAAGTCTCGTACCAAACGGTTTAATACGAATACGTAACGTTATATAGTTACAGCCCAAGAAACGAATAATAACACTAGCTGTGGCGTCATCATGTGGTTATAAGGTGGTATTTCAGCAGTGAAGGCCCAGGTATAAAATGCACGGCCCGCCACTGCGTCTTTGTGTAGACCACATTTCACCGACCAGTGCAATATGACTTTGGACAAATACGTTCAAAGTCACTATTATCTCTCTTTCAACCTAGAACTGAACAAACCATCAACATTTTAAAAGAAATTGGTGTTTTGTGAGACGTTGATGTAACCACAATTTAACCGGTTGAAAAGACAGTGAAAACAGGTCCAATTTTCAACCAGTTTTTAACCAGAAATCAACGTTGAAATCCCGGGTGGTGCTCACTGGCTACTGTCAGAATCGGTCTCCAGATCACGAATGATATGATGAATAGACTAGATAGAATAGATTCTAGGCATATCCCAAGAGAAAGGAGAAATTTGGTAGAATGGGAAACAAGTTATGATCTGTCAAGATTTCTTCAGAGTTTCTCTAGCTAGACCAGATAATACACCTGATGTTATTAATCCATTTATGGGGGTAAGTTACTCTCACCTCTTTATACGTTTTGCAGATTGGTAAACTAATAATGTTTTGGTTCTTTTGCTGTAATATAATATAATTCTTAATTTCTATACTGTATTGCTAAGTTAATTCATGAGTGCGGTCACAGGTGACTCAGTGGGCAAGCCCGGACCCATAATGCCTGTCTATGCTGCCAGGACTGGATGGGACCATGGCATACAGTGTTGCAGTAAGACAGACAGCTCACAGACATTTTGTGTGATTCAGATGAGCTGGTAGACTGAGATCATTTAACTAAAGGTCATGACTATTGCAACACCTCAAACATTCCCCGTTCTATCATGTCTACAATGAACATGTCTGTTCTTGTTTTTCCACACTTGCTCCAATTCAGTTCAGCACAGCAATGGTCTTCCATGAGTGTCAAAACAACATCTGTATTTACGGTGATTGTCTGTTACAGTCACTTATCGTGTTTCTAGCTAGCTTAGCAACATTTCCACTGATAGCCAGCACTCTCGGACCACCGTGTGTGTTCAGACACCCAGATGACTTTCTTGAAACACAAATCACTCAATTTGTTCATAAATGTATTCATCGAGATATTATGGTTAGTTGTTGAGTCTTTCTAGCCAAATGGCAACCGTGGTGCTAGCGCAACCGCTAGGTGGCTCACGCTAACAAGCTCTGGCTGTGCACAGCTCATGATTGGCTCAAGCGGTGTATGGGCACTTTTACCAAATTTCAAATGACACCCTGTCAAGACAAAAGCTTATTTATTATATGCAACAGAAACAGCCAACATTTCATTTTTAGGACAAGCATGAAAATAGTGAAGGGACTTGCATTACATTAAAACAACATAATACAGTTTTGTTCATTTGTTTTTTCTATTTGTTGGCATGATGATGTGTGACATTTACTCTGCTTTTTAATCATGAAAGTCATTTACTTGCATTTATAGGTGTTTAAGTAAAAAATGAATGCACATGAGAAGAAATAATTCAGCAGTGTTTACCACTAATTATAAGACATACTTGGCATGAATCAGTAACTTAACAACAATGCAAATTAAATAGAAAAGAAATTAAAGAAAACTCAAACAAAGCGCAAAATCATCAGCAAACTGAAAGCCTACTAGCATTTTCAAGTACTATAAATCTTAGTAAATGTTACATGTTGCAATCTAGAAGGACGTATATACAAGCTGTGCAATTCCACTGATTCTCGGTGGAAACGTTGAATCTCCTGAGTGCCTATTGGTCATTTGAGCACAACGTGGTAGCCATCAGTGTTTTCATCTGGATAACAGAAAACAATCCCGTAAAATAACATTCAAAACTACCAATAATCAAGCTACACAGGAGGGATACTGAATGTTTAACAGTGAGTAGTGAATTTAAGGGTTGACAATAAAACTCAGTTACCTCTTACAATGCTGAGGATGAAGCTTGTTTCCTCCCTGAAGATCTGCACCATCTGAAACGAACGGATCGACCGATGTCAACACAGATCATTTAAGTGCTGCATATCAAAAACAAAAAAATCCCCACTTGTGGTTCATCATCATGTATAAATCCCAATCCTCCCTAACAACCATCATTTACAGGTGTCATAATTAGCTTTTGCTTGCATGGCAGTGGTAAATAGATAGCGCTAGAGAAAAAAGCCTTTTGTTTGCCTCTTTTGTTCCATTAAATGTAGCTCACATGACTTTTGTTACTTTTTTCGACATACCATACTATGACTTTTTTTGATACATTCATTCATACTACCATGCAAGGTGCCACCTACCCATCAGAACTATGTAAATATTCATACCCATTCATACGCCGGTAGCAATTTAGGGTTAGGCGTCTTGCCCAAGGATACATCGACATGGACTAGCGGAGCTGGTGATCGAACCGCCAATCCTCTACCACTGAGCCACAGCTGCCTACATACTATGACTTTTTAATGACTTTTTCCGACATACTATTCTATGTCATTTTTTATGACCTTTTTCCGACATAATATATTATTACTTTTTATTTAAATACTCTTTCGACATACTAAACTGAGTTGTTTGTTTATGACTTTTATACACAAACTATGTTTTTACATACTACACTAACACCCTCTATGACTTTTTTCAAAATACAATTCTGACTTTTTTCAACATGATATACTTTGACTTTTTGACGACTTTTTTTGACACACTATACAATGACTTTTTTTGAAATACTATACTTTGATTTTTTTCAACATACTAAAGTATGACTTTATTATGGGATATTGTACTATGACTTTTTCAACATACCAAATATGACTTCTTCCCAACATACTATAATATGACTTTTTAATGACTTCTTTCGGATCTTTTTTTTTTTTACTTTTCTGACATGCTACACTATGACTTTTTAAAACTTTTTTCGACATACTATACTATACCATGACTTTTTTTTCGAAATAATATATTATGACTTTTATGGACATACTATACTATGTCTTTTTCATTACTTTTTCAACATACTATACATTTACTTTTTTATGATTCTTTTTTTTTATTTTTTCAAGATATTATACTATTAACATTTTTATGACTTTTATAGAAATACTATACTTTAAAAAATGTTTCACTTATTTTGACATTTGCTATGATTTTCTTGACATTTTCTGACATGCCAAAATGTGACTTTTTTGGACATACTACACCAGGGGTCACTAACAGGTGGGCCGCAGTCCGGACCCAGACGCTGTTGTATCCAGACCTTTGACCTACAACCAATAGATAACTGAGGATTATTAAAGTTTGACGGACCACTTCTACTTTAACCGGCGTAGCTTTTCTAGCCTCTACGGTTCTTGTTCATCGGTCCAGGAAACACACTGAGCAATTGCTTGCGTTGTAAATCATCTCACGTGACGCTGCTCAGCCAATCAAATGTGTATTCTGAAAAGCACCATGAGTCGTATGAGATATATACATACAGGGGAGAGACGGGGAGACAGACCGAATAGTTGGAGAAGTACGTGGCGTGCTCCTAAGAGCGAAATGTGGTCAGCGAGACCAGAGAGTCTTTCACCTAGAATGGATAGACTCTTATAGGTTAATTCTTCCCACAGGCAGTTTAAAACCAGTATGTGTCATATGTTCAGAGACCGTGACGATTATTAAAAGCTGTAATGTGAACCTCCACAAGGAGACAAAGATCACATCTTTTGAGCAAACGTACCCACTTACATCCGAAATGAAGGCACAGAAAAATACACAATCTCAGAGCCCAATATGATCAGAATCTTAACACGTTAATTCACTTCTAAACAATGATATTAGCAGAGAGGAATAGAGCTGAAACAAGTGGTTTAATATCCACATAAAGTCCCTGAACACAAATCTTTCTTTTTAGAAGACAATAATATGAATATCGTAGCTATTTTGGTTGACATCAATTCACACCTGGATGAACTGAATTTAAAGCTGCAGGGCAATTCAGTGAAATTCATTTTTCTAAAATGAAGTACTTTATTTTAAGATGCAGATTTTTCAAAAGCTTTCTGTTGTATGTATTTATTTTTTAATCCAGTCCTTATTTTACTTGACATGAGAGAAGAACAGTTATTTATTATTACCGTATTATTAGAGTATGCATTATTTGTAATTCATCCAGTTCAATATGAAATCTGACAATACATATTGTTGAGATATTATTCAATTAAACTTTCTTTATTTGATTTGACAGACAGTTACATACATAGGTTGATAAAATGCTAGGCTACTTCAATATATATGGGACTAAATCATAACGGCAGTTAGACATTATTGTGATGTACCGGATCTTTGTATGAGGACATTTTCTCTAATTGGACCTTTAATGGAATACTATACCAACATTTTTGTTCAGCTCTGGCTGCTTGTGGTTACTCCTACAAGTTTCCAATGCTGGTGGAGACTATTAAGAGTTGAGCATGAAGCAAGTTGAAGAAAGCTCAATAATCTGCTGCTTTTCAGTCCGACTGCACGCCAGTAGTCTATGAGTAATGAGACCGAGTGAGATAGAAGTTGCTTGGATGTAACTCCAGTTGTATATCAGTGGCGGGCCGTGCATTTTATACCTGGGCCTTCAGTGCTGTCTTGCAGCTGAAACACCACCTAATAACCTCATGATGGCGCCACAGCTATGGTTATTAGTTTCTAGGAGTTTAATAATACACATATTCATATTAAACTGTTTGGTATGAGGCTTACAAACCGAACAATACGTTTGAATAATACTGGTGCATTTGGAAAATGCAGAAGCTTAAATTGTGGGAAATATAATATTTTCGGTGGACTGCGCTCACGTAGGAGACAACGGGCTGTGACCTCTCAACCCGGAACAATAACAAAAAACAGCTGAGGCCCCGCACTTCTGGGAGGCTACACTAAACTAGCTTAACAAACAATAACTCCGCGCATGACGGTATGCTTCGTAATTAACGGACAATGCATATAGTCCAAATCTATAGAATTAACACAATGACAACAAACTCACAAGAACCAGTCACATATATTCATATGACAACAAAGCAACAAATCAATCCAGCAACACTGCAGCGGAACACGCATTCTGCTACACGCTCGAGGGCCATTCAGATATTAGATGCAGTTCACTTACCAAATGCTGTTCACTTAAAGACAAACTCCATCCTCCTTTCTTTGTTGACAACGAGTTTAATCCAACGGTTAAATCCCAACTCACAAATCTGTTTCTCCTCCTTCAGCCATTGAGTGTTAAAAAAACAAAGCTAGGGAAAAAAAAAAAAAAATCTACACCAAGCAAAATGCAAAAATTTCATAATTTCTTCCATATCTTTCAATTTGAACTCTTACTACTCCAACTAAGCCTCTGATGGCTATTTTAAGTTTCGTTTCACAATAGTCACGTGCTCGCCCACTGACCAATCGCAGCACGCGCTGCACTTCACTGCAGAGCTGCTCCTGCAAACTGAGCTGCAGGTAATGCTGACGTGCTTATAGGCCAGCTAGCAGGCTCTGACATGTCAAAGAATACGCCCAACATGTGAAACTAATGATCTGATTGGTTGAAGACTATGACAATCAACAATATTGTCCCCATTCCCTTAAACTGCAAAGGGATTCACTGGTGAGTCTGCAGGCCTGGGGCCTCTCTTCTTACCTAGAGACACAGAGGTGAAATCTGATTGGATAAAAGCTCTACTTAAAACAAGCTGCACTGGAAGCAGAGCAACTGAGGAACACAGTAGCTGTGCAATGAGAAAATAAGATAATGGGAAAAATATTTTTATACATTATGATACATGTATTGTATTTAAGAAAAATTATTAAATTATAAAATAGCTATAACTTTGTGATTCTGTTTAGGCCAGCAGAGAAGGCTTTGCAGGCCCTGACAGCCCACCACTGTTGTATACGTGTATATTTAGCCGAGCGTTGCTCTATATCGCAGGGTGAATGAAAGAAACAAAGTTACTGGGAGGGATACAATTAACAGACAATACAACCCGATCACATTAAATCCGACCTGAACCGTAGACTATATGAAGTGGACGTTGTCACCATAGCGATTTGTGGACCGTGGTTTTAAAGACTCAAATTTGGCATTTTGGCCGTCGCCATCTTGTTTTTTTTAAATCAAAAGTGTCAAAAATTGTGGAGCTAGATAAAACATTTTTAGTAGACCAAAATGTTACTATTAACTTTCATGAAAAAACATACTATGAAAGGTTCTAAGACGAAAACACAGACCACTCCCACACCAGACAACAGCATAGTAGTGACCCGTCAATCCCAGTAGCCCCGCCCTAAAGCACACCCTGTTTATGGTCTATTTTACTCTAAAAGGGACCATAGGTTACCAAATGAACATCATGCTGTATTGAAGAAGACTTGAAACAAGAGATTCACTCTTCAGAACTGGAGGCCACCTGATCTGAACTATAAAGCAAAGCCATAAGTAACAGGACAGCCATCAGCCCTTGTGTCAAGAGTAAATCCATTTAGCCGTGCTCACCAGGCCTGGGCCCTCTAACAGCACCCGTTGGTAAATGGTTCAAGGTATGAAGAGTTAGTGGTTGATAGAGGAGATGTAAGGATACCTCGTCAGAGACTAAGACGTGGATCCCGCTGGGTTTTTGTCTGTAGATGTGTGATATTTGCTGCGGAGTGAGGCTGTACAGCATAGAGATCTTTTCCGAGAGGTCCAACAGTGTCAGCTCCTCCAGGTACAGAGCGTGGTAGACTGCAGGGAAGACAAACGAAGACAGAAGGGAACACATGAACGAGCTTCACGAACAATTCCATGACTACGTTAGATCCCATTATTCATTTTCAAAAAAGAGTCAATTTTATCTGTTTTCCCAGTCCAAAAAATATTTTGTGTGATGAAATGTGATGACGCCCTTTCAGGAGCAGTCAAATAAAGTAAACATAAGAGTATAGGAATCATAAAGTATGTCCACCTACTGTCTCCACCACCTGGCTTGATGGCAGGTTGATGTCTGGTGTGCTGCTGACACACATAGATGGTAAGACGGGGCTGTATACACCTGGTGAATGTGAGCAGAGACTGTACTATTAATACGAGGTAGAACATGCTGCAGTAGTAACATGACTGAAGATTCTTCTTCGTTTGCCCTCTTTCTAGGACTTAAAAGCAGGTAGTGGAAAGGTTTTGTTTTGTCAAAGATCTCTTACACAGATCTCTATTCATTTTTTAAATATATATATTAGTGCTGGGCAAGTTAACGCGTTAACTTGTACAGCTTCTTATCACCCTCTATGTACCAACGTACATTTATAACAAATACCACACATATTACGGTAATCAGCGTTGTGTATGTGTAAAAAAAAAATGATTCATTTAAATTATTTAGAGTTTTTAAAGTGTTTTTGTTTGGAATATGTATAATAAGCATATCATTTAGATATCGCTACTGAGAATTTAACAAACATAAAAAAATTAATTAAAAAAAACATGACGTTTTCAAGGTGTATATTTCAAATTGCATCCATTACACACATGAAGATAAAGTTGTGAACACCGGCTGAATATCTTTTATCAGAATCATCATAACTGTATTATAACTGCTACTGTTTAAAGGGAATACTGCTGTTAAAAAGAACCTAATTTGTTTAAAGTGTTTGCAAACAAAATGTTATTGCACTTTTATTGATATAGCAGTACTTTTAAAATAAAAATGCGCAATACACTACTTTTGAATTCATTATTGAATTTTGTGCATAACAATGCGATTAATCGCAATTGTTTATCGTTGCCCAGCACTAATATATATATATATATATATATATATATTCCTACTATATATTCCTACTAAGTATGACGTAAAAATTAGTATATAGTGTGATAACGCAGCACAGTTAGTAGATTTCTGTGTACCTGAGAAATGCCTGCATGTATACTGGATTAACAAGAATTTTTGAGTGTGAGACATCAGTTTACAATCGCAGCAAAATATATTGCGGATCTTCCGACCGTCCAATGGTGGACTGCGAGGCAGATGGTTAAACTAACCTGTTATAATAATACATGGCGAGCAACATTAAGGTACCGTAAAGAGGAAAAGCACGGTAGCTCACATTGATATGTACCGTAGAAAACATATTAAACACTAAAATATTGAATCATTTTAATTTGACTTAAAATAATACTGCAATAATACTACTGCATTCAACGGTAGCGCAGACCTGTAACATCGTGATCGATACAGTCATGTGATGCAGATTACTTGAGTTCACTTCAGTGTGAACAGTCTGATGGTAATGGCATACGCATACTAACCGGTAATTGTTCATTTAGTATGTAGTATGCAGTACATACAGAGTTTCACACAGACTTCAAACTTTGTTAAATGATGACATGTCTGGACCGTTTTGACAATGCTGACCATTGAGAGACTGGAGAGTCCAAATCAAAGAAGGGATCATGTTAGCTAAGTCATACATTCCAATTTCATGTAACTCTGCATTGCCTATGCATGATACTAGAAATTTCCATTTTTCCATAAACATGACTCGAGTCGACCAACAATAACCCCGGCACAAAAAGCAGTCTCTACGTCACCCAGCTCCACCCACACCATTTAACGAGGACAAAAGGAGAACAAAACAAATCTACACAATTCTGATGTGACTGAGCACTTAGAGGTGCATCTTAATGTCTCACCTTCCTTTCATAGTGTTAAAGAGTCGAATACCATCTGCTGGACCGCAGATCTGGATCAGATCCTCCCTGCTCATCCTCAGCAGATCGGCACCTGCAACGACAGCAGAACATCTATCCTCCCTGCTCAAAGAAATGAATTCAGTGAATTCCTCAACTTCTTTCCCTATTTGGAGTTAGACACTCAGCTGTGTGCCTGCTCTCTCAAAATGCGTTGTGATTTTTACCCCCCATTACCTGAGAAGCTGTAGAAGAGCCTTGAGAACGGTGAGAACCTGTAGCGGTGCAGCCACTGCTGAGTGTCCTGAGGCGAGGACGATGGTAGAAGGGGCTACATGTCAAAAAGAAGAGGAGCCCTTGAAATAGGTTTAGCAGCACAGCATCCACTGTCTCCAAAATAATGTCCGAAAAGGAATCAGAGAGCCACATGAGCACTTTCACACTGCACGCTTCTGCATTACTTACATCAGAGCAGCCGGGCAGGAGCTGCTCCCCTTGCTGGTTTGGAGAACAGCTGCTACAGAAACGTCCACATGAAGAGGAGAGAACAGATTGGGCTCTGAAACACATCATTTACTGATAAAAACTGTTTCTAACTACACACACCCACTTATACTAAATATACCGTGTACAGGTTGTGGAAGCTCATTCCTCTAACAGTGTTGAGTAATCCTGGTAAGCACCCATAGAGGGAGCTTTTACCATGGTTAGTATTACTCCACAGGTGTAAGCCGTGGTCAACCCCAGGCCTAGAAAGACAATCTAGACTTTTCTACAACTTTTAGTCCATTAATCTACAGAGCGCTGTGGGACACAGTTGATGAGGTGGGTGCTTAGTAAAATGGTGATATGTGGCAGCGTGAATGCTGACTCACCCATCTGTGAAACTACAGGAAGTTGGGGAGCTGTGGTAAACTGGTGACGGAGTGCTGCTGCTGCTGTGGCTGGTGAGATTTAGGGCATCGGGCCAAGGAGAACACTTGAGAGAGAGAAACATGGAAATGTTTATGCATGTAGTCTTTGTGCTCAGATGTAATGACTTTGTCAGGTTGGATAATCAGAAAACACCTTCCCTCCTCTTTCTCTATCTAAATATTAAGAATATCATATTAAAGCTGGGTGTAATGTTATAGGTATTACTTATAATAACAAACCTACAAAGACGTATCCCTGAACTCCGCCCACTTCAGGTTTCTGAACAACCCGCCTCACTCCCAACTCGTCAGGATATAATAATAATAATATTTTTTAAATCTTTATTTTTAGTCCAGGGGGAAACACAGTCAAGCTTGTTTGCACTTCATGTTTTCAGCAGCATGGTGCAGTTCAGATGTACATTTACTCCAGAACTGTAAAGTTTTGCAGTATTTTTCCTTAGTTCAGTGGTTCCATTTTATGTATAATTTTACTTTACTATATTTCAAAGGGAAATATTGTACTTTTTATTCATGTACATTTATCTGACAGCTATAGTTACTGATCGATAGTTTCAGATTAATATTGTACGTGAAAAACACATGATCAATTTATAGAACATGATCTATTGATATTGATTAGACCAACCAACAGACAACAAAGCAGTAAGTTGCAGTTAATATTCAATTGCTGCTAATGCATCAATAATTATAATACAATAATATATACCATTCTGAAAGAGGCTATTCTACAAAATATGTACTTTTTAACTTCATAAGTTCATCTTGCTGATAATAGCTCTGCACCTTTACTGAAGTCAATTCTTGAAGGACTTTTATTTCAATGCAGTATTGTCACATTGTGGTATTACTATTTATTACTTTAGGAAAGGATCTCTATTCTTCCAGCGCTGGTTTTCAGTGATCTCTTTGTAAAGTCATACAGATGAATGGTTCCTAGTTTTAGCTCTGATCAGGTTTGTTTTTCATCCGAATGAATGACAAACCAGATTAACACCTTAACAGAAACTGCTGAGTCACTTGTCATCCAAAGACACTGAAGTGATGCACCCAATCATTGACAGAACTAAGCGCCAAAGCACGCACACTTTAAAAAGGAACAACTCAAAGCAACATATTAACATACAGTGACGCAGTACTGGTTTAAAATGTACCGTGGAAGCAAAATGAGAGGTGGATTGTATTGTGACTGGCAGGTGAAGCACAAAGAAATGAAATGTCTGATAAAATGAGATAACATCAGAATTTACCACTGTGGGACCAATAAAGTAAAGAAAGGATCCTCTCAGATCTGCTCTGTTATGTAATGAGGTGATACAGGGAGAAGGGAATGCCTCACCTCTTTTAGCACGGTGTTCTCATGGGACAGTTGATACTTCTCTCTGTCTTGAGAGACCTTTTTATCTATCTTTTCCCTGTCTGTCTTCAGTTTGCGATCAGCTCCTTTAGGCTTTAAAAAAAAAACGTACATTAGGAGTCAAATTTAGAAAGCTGTCATAGAATATGACACATGGCCCAATGATTATTAGAGCGTAGCATTACAAAGGTTACTATATTGTAACACTAGTTCAATAAGCACAGGTAGAGCCCTCTATTGAACTCTATAGGTATTATTCTCGTCCAATTACGAGCATGCATTAGCCCAAGGGAAATTTGCATAATCTGACCCGGCCAATCATGAAGTGCCTAATTGAATACTTGCGGACCCTGCAGGATGCAAGGCAGCACACAGCACTACCAAACTATCCTACACCTGCTACGTCGAGTGCCGTAGGAGCGGCAGAGGCCCCTTGGTAGAGGGTTGCCTGTGCTTATAGAACTAGGGCTACAGTATATGTATTTGTTCTAACTCACAAAGGCTCTGCCCTCTACTACACAGGATGGGTACAGTGGGTGGAGCCAGATTAATGCACACCCTGCTGCGACATATTGTCCACCCGACCACACTGATCCCGACCGGCTAGAGGTTAATTAGTGGGCAACTTGCCCCCTGCTGAAGAGAAAAAGGATAGTCAGGCAGTGGTGTGTGCTGCATTAGATACCGTGGGGTCAGCACCGTTCGGGTTGCACGTCCTGATTGGCGTGCTCATGATGGAAGGAGAGTAATACCCTTAGTGTCCAGTAGAAGGCTCCAACTGTGTGAGTTAGAACTTGGTGCAATACAAATATGAAGGTAATTGCCAGGCAAGTTTCATACCTTGAAGACTTTGACCTGGCAGCCAGAAGAATGGACATGCTCCACGTATTCCCCGTGTTCATTGATGGTGAAAGTGTCCAGCTGGATACGAAAGGGCACTCCTTTCTCCCCACCGTGCTTCCTGGGGGTGAACTCAGTGCTGATGCAGTTGACCTGAGGAAACATGACAGAAGACGGACTGTAAGTTTGCCACATATGTATTAATGGCCCCCCTCTAGACGTTTGACCAGAACCCATCTGTACCTGGATGAAAACAGAAGAGTTCTTGGCAGGATCCCAGAGGAACTCAATGGTGTTGAGATGCAGAGGGTGTGAACGGGGCTCCAGTATCCCCACTGACAATGGGATATCTGCATATAATGCAATAATGAGTCAGTTCACATTTGCTAAAAAGCCCCTCAG